>NC_142950.1:29788504-29798504 GCF_046866305.1 Octopus bimaculoides | reverse complement strand
AGACGTAAACAAATTACCATCGATTGGCATATATATATATACATATATATACATATATATACATACATATATATACATACCGTAAATCCTCGCGTCTAATCCGCTCTTGAGCATAATACGCAAGGGATTTTTAGGGGGCTGTACCTCTGAAAAACTTAAACCTTTTGTATAATACGCACCCCTTCTATAACATGAGTCAAGAAGGTCTATATAACGTCCTTGGTTTGTAAACATATATACGGTAATATCCTTTATTATTATTGTATATATAACAGAATGCAAACGTGTAGCTTTTTTGTACACTTTGCAGAAAATAAAGAAATAACAGTAATAACGTCAGTGAAAAATATATTTTAAGTAAATTGCCTTTACATATTTATCACTTAGAAAAATTTGCTTAGAAAATATTTTTCATTTTTAGCCTCATATATAGTACGCACTAGAAATTTTGACCTTTAAATTTTGGGTAAAAAGTGCGGATTATACTTGAAGATTTACGGTACATTAAAGAATTAATCGTAGACCAACGTTTCGCCATTGACAGACGTACTGAAGAGCCACGGACGCGTTAAGTAATTGATAATTGCGTTAATGGCGAAACCTGGTCTACGATTAATTCTTTATGTGTGTGTGTGTATGTATATATATATATATATATATATATATATATATATATATATATATATGAGTGTGTGTGTGTGTGTGTGTGTGTGTGTATGTGTGTGTGTGTGTGTGTGTGTGTGTGTGTGTGTGTTTGACTGTGTTTGTCGGCAAATATGGTGATAGTTTCAATAGATATGCTAATTCTGTTAGATTTAGAGTTTTATAATAATTTTATTTAACTGTTTATTCCAAATAATTTGAAACATTCGATCGGAAGAGAATTAAATTTCCGGGTAAGATTAATAGAAATTGCTTCAATATCTTATTGGGTTTTAAAAAATGAAAAGTTTTTTTTATGTCTTAAAGATTTCGCCAGCGTCTATTGTAATAAATAACTGGGGCTATTTTTTTTTCAGAACATCAACAATGACAGCAATTCACACATAATAAGTTCTACGTATTCGTGAATTATGGCAGCGAAACCATAAAAGAAGGAAAAAACAACTGCAAAGATCTCCCGCCAAGCTATTATTTTAGTTACCTTAGTTTGTAGGCGTGAAGGTATTGTATATTGATTCCCTTGAAATTTTAAGTGAAGAAAGGTGGCTAAATATAAATTCTTTTTCTTTCATTCTACTGCAGAATTAAGTGAGAAGCGCATTGTGTGTACATATATGTGTGTATTTTATATTTTTCCTTTCCTACCACACCCTCACATTTGGCGTTCCTGTATTTACGTCCCAGTAAATTAACCGCTTGACAAGGGAGCCGCGTTAGAGCAAGTAGCCGGTTTTAAAAATACGTACTGAGTCGATTGTTCAACTAAAGGCTTCAAGTTGGTGGCCCGGCACGTCTGCCGTCCACTGATTGAACCAGAAATAAATCAGGCGTCTCTGTGTCAAATGAAGTTTATTTCCAGGCCGTATCATTCCCGGTGGGTTCTCAGCACTGGACACAACGAGCAAGTGTCTTCTACTAAAGCTCAGAACCGACAAAAGCCTTGTGAGTGTATTTGTTAGATGGAAACTGAAGGAAGAAACCCGTCATATATAATGTATATATATTTACATGTATATCTCTTTGTATACCTACCTTTAGGTCATGTTAACTTTGTATTTCTGTATTCAAGTGCAGTTACATATTTAAGGTACATGAGTTGATGTAACCGACTACTTTACCAGTTTGGAGACATTCCAATGAATATAACCAGTCATATACTAAATAATAACACAATACAATGAGACATGTATCTATAAACCATTTGCAATAAAATATATATTTATGTTGTGTATATTTCTGTTCAACAATTCGATATTTATTTGGACATTAATTGATGAAAAGAAATAAAAAGCAATGTATGGCATTTGCACAGATATTTAGTTGTGTGAAGCGAAATTACATATGAAGTTTTCAAATATACATATACATAACACACACACACACACACATATATATATATATATATATATATATATATATATATATATATATATATTTAGATATATAGATATATACATGCATATTTACACACACATATATATATATATATACATATATATATACGTCCATACATACATATATATATGTATATATATATATATATATATATATATATATATATATATATATATATATATATATATATATATATATATATATATATATATATATATATATATGCATCCTCCCATCTTTCTTCTTTATATCTAGCGTTCTTCTATTTTTGTTTATTTTCGTCATAAACCTAATGTAGAATATTACAAAATTTCTAACTGACGCAAATACATTAAAGAACATATTTCTGTTCTAAATAAACAACTCAGTTAAAAACAAACTTCTCGTTATTACACACAATAAATATTGATTCGTTTTAACTATATAGAATCAGAAATTTAATAGCAAAGCCACTATTCCCATTTCAGTCAAAAGCATGTACTTATTTTCTCGACCATGGAGAATATTACACTAACACAATTTGAACAAAGATGATATACGGAAGTTATGTATGTGTAACTCAGTTTCGATTCTTTTGGCCGTAGCCAAGAGTAAATAATCTACTAGCGAGGACATACTTTTAACAATGATCGTCATAATGGCGTTTTCGATTGATGGTAGGGGATATGATTTCCAAAAACTCCCTTGCGTTTAGCTTATCAATATTTGCTTTATCTTGCTTCCTGACTTCATTTCTTAATCTACCAATCACCACCAGATGATTCTAGGACATCTTACCTTGTGGGTCCACTCTTTGTCTCTTTACCAAACATTCTAAGACCCAGTCAACCTAATGAAATAATTCCGATTCAAGCGCTAACAAAATCCATCGTATTTTGTCATTATATAAGGCTATGAAAGTCACAAAACCAATACATTCGAACAATAACTCGTGCCATTTTGTTGTGAATTGTTAAACAATTTCAGGAGACAATTTTGCTGCCTGAAATTTAGTGACCGGGTGATTGGTTTGTTGAAAAAAACTCTATAATTGTTTCCCAAGTTTCAATTCACTCTAAATCTAGTTTGCTAGCTGATATCCTGTCATGGGTGATATTCTACTTTGTATAAAGTCTATCCAGAATGCTATATGAACTCAAACACATGAGTCAGAATACATATCGCAACACAGCTTATTCTATGTCCTAACAACTCAGCTAAGTCCACACTCCAGACTGGAGCTATATTTACTAAAACAAAAAATATACGGTACATTTGTCTTCGGAAGGATGGAAACGTAGAATCCAGAGGCCTACTAGAACAAATACAGCGAGGAATTTATCTGTAGTTCTAAAAGCCCTGCCTCGTCAACAACAGTTAAATGCAAAATCATAATGAGAGTATGTATTCTAACATTTCATTCTTTCAAGTTACTTGTCATTTTTCTATGATATATATTACAAATAATTAAATAAATACAATATAATGAGAGTAATTTTGGGAAATGTTCAAATATTCGACTGAATGTGTGTTGTTTCCAATCGATAGATGGCAGGTTCTGTAGAATGCAACACTAATTTGCATCCTATGATAGACTAAATTGACATTAAACTGTTAATGGAAGGAGGAGTTATACTCTACATTTGCAGACATTAAGCGATGTATGAAATGATTTCAGAAGCGACATTGCGTGATATTGAAATGTGCATCACTACAAAATCTTGATAATTTTACTGTTGGTGAACTCTCAGACACGATTTATGTTTAAATGTGTTAGTTAATGTGAAGAAAATGAAATATGGCTGTTGTACTGACAGTAAATCTTACATTTCTCTTGCGAAATATTCTTCGTTGAAGTCATTACGAAATTAATGCGCTAATCCTTTCGATTTTTTCCCAAGTTCACTTTCAAACATAGCTTGATATTTACATAAGAAATCAAAATTTCGAAGCAGTCGCTAACAGCATTAAAATGGACAGTTCAATTCTAGAATAACATTATCGATCAAAATATAAAATGTATATTTCACGAAATAGGTCTTTTCTGATAAATCATATGCGTCTGTAATTTCCGGCATGTTAATGTTAACGTTATTCATCCGCACAGAAATTCTCTTATGAATCACGCACCCATCACCCCACCCATGGTGAAAGTTTGGTTTTCATTTACAGTTCATTATCCTACTACATCGGCCACACCTAATGACTTTCTCATCTGTCTTATGAAGTATGCCGTTATTAAAATGTCACTATCAGATTGTGAGATGTTAATAAAATAAGATGAAATCTCACAATACAGAAGCGGAAATATTACTCTAGTTAGAAAACATTTTTATCTCTCTTATTATAACATGTAAGATATTGAACGCCAACAAGTAGCCGTTATTACAAAACGAAATAAATATAATAATCTCACAAAACCCATTAACCTGGTCCGTTTATTTTATCGTTTAGGCCGCGCCAATTAACGACAGCTGGTTGAACATCAGAAAAAAGTAAAGCGGCGAGATGGCAGGGTCGTTAACACGCTGGGAAAAATGCTTAGCGGCATTTCGTCCATCTTTAAGTTCTGAGTTCAAATTTTGCCGGAGTATTCTTTGCCATTCATTCTTTCGAGGTAGAAGACATGAACACCAACTGTGAACAGCGGTCGATTTCTTCGACTTACCCTTTCCACCAATTTGCTGACATTGTGCCAAAATTTCTGTTTAATTTACAAAATGCAGAGATTTATTTTATTCATCTAAATTTACACTATAAAATTTTACGATGGTGCACAAAATATGAATGTTATGCAATTCCAATGAATTACATTAAGCGCATATACACACACACACACACATATATATATATATATATATATATATATATATATATATATATATATATATACATGCATACATATATATGCGTGTGTCAGTATGTGCGCTTTATTATCCTAAATGCAACTACCGTTGACACGCTCTATGTGCACTTGACGCTTTGTGTGATTTTATCATTGCTGTAACAAACTAAGCAACGGATTATTTGCCATGGTGACAATGAAAGCAGTTTCCTCTCGATAATCTTTTATATTTCCGCAAAACATATTTTGTTAAATCTGCACAATTAAGATGATCTCCTTCGGATAATTGACATTGTGTTAACATACTTCTTGTAGCGAACAGCAACGGAATGTTTTATTGGAATGGTTGCATGTGGCGAAAAGAAAACATTAAATCAACTGATACACATACATGTATTTATTCATAGGAAAATAATGTTCTTCGTCGTGTACAGGAAAAAATAATGTTTACAAACATATAACAATATAAAATATTTTCCCGAATTGTCACAGGAAAGGAGAGGAAAATAGAAAATACGAAGAATAGAGGGAAAATATTTTAATTTATTACATTACATATTCATTGAGGCATTTTCAACTTGTAAATCTTTTCTCTTCGACTCATTTTGGATATTTGGATAAAATAATTTAGTTTTGAAAACATTACAAATTTAAAATGTTTCACCATTTTAATCTAATGCATATATCATGAAAACGTAGAAATTGACTCCGATTATTCGGCTTCTACCTTCCACAAACAGTCCAATAAATCTGTGCAGTCCCAAAAATAGAAGTCATACTCTATGTAAATATTCTTCTGATTATTTTAGGATTCTTCCCGTAAACTTAACATTTTGTATCTATGCATGTGTGTGTATGTGTGTGCGTATGAGAGTGTGTGTTTTCGTGTGGGTGCACGTGTTCGTGCGTAGATATGTAGACATATATACATATATAAATAAATAAATATATATATATATATATATACATATATATATATATATATATATACACGCACACACACACACATATATATATATATATATATATATATATATATATATATATATATATATATATATATATATATATATATATATATATATATATATATATATATATATATATACACATATATATATATACATATATGTGCATGAATGTGTATGTATTTATTCTTTATTTTATATATATAGATACATACACACATATATGTGTATGCATATAATACATATATATGTATGTGTATATAATATATATACATATACATATATGATATGTATATGTATATATACATATATATATATGCACATAAATATATATATACTAATATACATGTGTATATCTATCTATCTATTTATATACACATGGAAAAAAAAGGCAAGGTAGAAAACGCTAAAATAATTTTGTAAAACCATTTCAGTACCGGTTTCTGTCATTGAGACTTTTTCAACTGTAAGAATATAAAGCAATAAAATTTTGGAGAAATTAAATGTAAAGTTTTTTAAAAGAATATTTGCATAGTATTCAAATACAAGGGGCATTTTCCTTGTTCCTGCCTGTCTCTGTCTCTCTTGTTTACTCTTGTGGGTTCGAGGTCGTAGATATCACTTGGAGTCCGAGGGCTTATAGTATGTATCTGTTTCTATTACTTTGTTAGATTTCCTAATGAGGATGTCGAGGAAGGGAAGTTGTTGATGGCTATACTCTCTCTCTCTCCCCTCTCTCTCTCTCTCTCTCTCTCTCTCTCTCTCTCTCTCTCTCTCTCTCTCTATATATATATATATATATATATATATATATATATATATATATATATATATATATATATATATATATGTATATCCTTATTGCTTGTGGAGGTGTCATATCACAGTTTTGTAGTGGAAAGTGAGATAAAGCAGAATTTTCTCCATTTTGATCGACTAACTAGCAATAACTCATTTGTATATCTTCGCAACCTGTTGCATTTCACAATTCAATCCTGCTTAAACAATATTGCAGTTCGAAATTTCGGCAACAATTCTTATCTATCGCATCCAGACGTCTTGTTTGTCTACATTCTCCCGATTTGAAACAACAATTTCGATTATAACCAAGTATTTCAGAAATATAATTTTAAATTCATTTAAATTTCATGTTTGTTTCCACATCTATTTGATTTTTTTTGTTTGGATATTTTTCAATTATTCCTTTTCCAATTTCAATTAGTATTTAGAAGGCTTTTAGAAATATATAATAAATCTGTCGCTTCTCTTGAAAGTGTGTTTATTTATTTTCTTATACTCCTGCTGATAACATATAGCGCCAAATACTCGTTGTCTGCTTCTTAATGACATTTTTACATTCGGATTTCAACCTATTTAATATGTATTAATGAGTTAAAAAAGCTGTGTCTTAGTAGTATGACGATTGCTTCACAATCATATGGTTCTGGGTTCATTCCAATGGTGTCTCAACTCAGATAGATATTTTCCCACAGGCATATGGCGTAGTGGATAAGAACGCGAGCTACTAACCCCAAAATTCCGAGTTCGATTCCTGGCAGTAACCTGAATAATAATAATAATAATAAGATAATAATAATAATAATGATAATAATAATAATAATAATAATAATAATAATAATAATAACATCTAAAAATACCTTGGGAATGAGAAACCAATTTCGTAATTTCCCCAAGACACCTGATGAAAGCTGGAGGGTATATCAGCCGAAACGTTGCGTTAACATCAAACAAGATGAGGAGAAATATCCGTCAAATGTAAATAATGTAAATAATGTAAATATTTTCTCCTTTAAACTCGGGCTAGCCAAATCTAAGAGTGCATTTGGTATGTGGGAACTAAAAAAAACCTGTCATACATGTATGTCGGAGCATGTTTCTATGTGTGCTAGTGAGTTTGTTTCCCACTATCGCTAGCTGACCACTGTTAGTTAATTTTTGTCCTCGTAACAATTGAGGCTCAGTAAAAAAGCATGGACCGACACATTCAGTACCAGACTTCAAAATAATGATTACTGGAGTGGATTTGTTCGACGGTGCATTGTCGCAGTCGATTGATTGTAACAAAGGAAAGATAAATAACAAATTATGTTCGTGGGCGTGAAATTCCATAAAGACAGTTTCAATGACAGTGTCTTAATTTTTCCTATTCTTCGGAGATATTTTCCTTTATTAAAACCGTAAATAAATCTGCAAGGGAATGATCTAGTTCTCGAAAGCATAGCAGCAGGTTTGTTGCTAAATAAATTCCTCTGCCTAATGTTCTTTCAGTTCTATCTTTCTCATTATACTCAGTGATTTTTTGGTATCTTTGATCTCGTCGATTGTGACTGGTACGTTTTGTATGCATGCATGAGTGTATGTCTGCATCTATGTATGTATGTATGTATGTATATATGTTTCTATGCAGGCATGCTTGGATGCCGATCTTGCATCACTGTTAATATCTGTATTGATTTTTGTATCACGTCAATGTCAGTCTTGACGTTAAAAGCTAAATGCGACATGGCAGTTCACGATCTAAGTTAGGACCGAATAATTGAAAAGGAAAACGTTCAAAAGCATATATCAAAAGATCCTCTAAGCCAGCTCATCTGTCGTTGACGATATAAATAATGCATACTTACATATACAGACACACATAGGATTGGCTGCTATGTGTGTGCATGAAATAGCTAGAGAGAAACGAAGAGGGAGATAGAGAGAAGGAGCACACAGAGAGAAACAGAGAGAGAGAGAGAGAGAGAGAGAGAGAGAGAGAGAGAGAGAGAGAGAAAGGAAAACAATGAGGAGAAAGAGAAGGAAAGAAGATGAGGAGAAACAGAAGAAAAGAAACAGAAGGGAGATAGATACGTAACCTGATAGATTGATTGATTGATACATAAATAGACAACCGGCTATGAATTTAGATATATGGACAAACGGCAATGACTGATAGTCAGACAGATAGGTACATAGGTAGTAGTTAGATAGATAAATAGATAGATAGATAGATAGATAGATAGATAGATAGATAGATAGATAGATAGATAGATTAATTGATTGATTGATTGATAGATAGATAGATAGATAGATAGATACAGGAAAGTAGAGAGAACAGTACATGGCATGTATCATGGCAGTTAATTAACACACTCAGATACTTAAAAGACATGTCTACCCCGACGTATATTAAAGTGGGTCTTTTCTAGAAGAAAGAGGATCGGCAGGGATGTAAAAAGTAAAAAGTGACAGAATTCATTCTTTGCTACGTGAGTTCAACGTTTTTTCCGAAACTAGTTGGCTGTCTAATGAGATTTTCAATATAATTAAGAAAATAATCTGGTACGCATGAGCGTCATTCTAAAAAAAATACTAGAAGTAAACCACAAAAGATTAATTATTTTCTTATTGATTATACACAACACCCGTGTTGACAATGTAATTAGGCGATATGTTGGCATAGTGGTATATCCTGCTAGAAATAACAGCAATATATTAATTCATTTTTTATAAAAGCAACAAGGATACACTGAATATTGTGACACATCATCGGTTACGACGGCGAGAGTCCCAATTGGTCTGATCAACGGAACAACCTGCTCGTGAAAGTGACGTGCAAGTAGCTGAGTACTCCACTGACATGCATATCATTAACGTGGTTGTCAAGGATAGTCAACATAACAAAGCATTTGACAAGGATGGCCCTTTAAAATACAGGTAATACTCATTATGTTACTGAGTATTGTACTCCGAGTTAAACTATCACTGTTTATACAGGATGCTCAAGGCTAGAATTTTGGTGACCATAGTTTCGTTCAATCAACTCTAATTTAAGCCATGAGAACAACCAAGAAGTTCTATAAATAGGCTGGGGCCAAACCCTGTCGTCATGAGACCCTAGTGATTACAGATGAACAGGGATTTAATGGCCTCGCTATTAACTACAAGATTACCGAATAAAACCTCAAAGGACTGCTATAATCTGATATTTATTTCCTTTAAAATCAGGCAAAACAGATTGCTTTCAAGGTGATATGGCATAACTACATATACTATGATATACATGGCGACTTGTATTTAAAAACCACGAGTGTTTTAGCATCAGAATGTTGCACTTATTATGTTATACCTATAAATTAGATCGAAACAT
>NC_142950.1:29773504-29783504 GCF_046866305.1 Octopus bimaculoides | reverse complement strand
TTTTATTGCAATCTTAAAACGCAAATAAAACGTATTGAAATAAAAATTCGATAAACGATTCATATATTGCTTCTCGTAAAGGCATTATGTTATATACTGTATTCTCTTTCTCTCTCCCTTTCTCTCTCACACTCTCTGTCTCTCTCTGTCACACTATCTCTCATTCTTTCACTCTTTCCATATAAAATCACTCAAGCACATACTTGTATCTATGTATATGTATACGCAAATAAAAAACACACACGAACTATATATATATATATACTATATATATACATACATGTATATAAATATATATATATATATATATATATATATATATATATATATATATATATATATATATATATATATATATATATATATATATATATATATATATATATATATACATGTATATATACTATATATACATACATATATATACTATATATATATATATATATATATATATATATACAGAAGTATAAATATATATACATATATATATATATATATATATATATATATATATATATATATATATATATATATATATATATATATATATATATATATATATATATATATATATATATATATATATAAATGTATATATATATATATATAAATAATTTGGGAAAACAAATTTCCAAATCAATCAGGTGCAAGCATCTACATATCGTACGGGGTCTTATTTATCGTATATTCATATATTTATCTATGAATATACAAAGTATCTGATAAAAGTTAATATTAATTCAATTTTGGGGGATTAATCGATATACGGGTATTCTATTTCAGATAGTACAAAAACAACCTAATGAGTATATCTGACTTGTTCAGTCAAAGAAATGTTTTCATCGAATGTCTCGCTCATTTCTTCTACGGCCAGCTACAGTATCCATGCAATAGATAATGACGATTCTTGCGTCTGAAGCTTCATTGTTCTTAAGCATTAAAACTTCTCTGTCAAATGTAATGCTTATTTATTCATATTGTTTCAGTTAGTCACGTATTGCTTCATAGCTTCAAGATAGATCAATGATGCGATCGTTTATTTTTAGAATTATCTTGTAAGGTAGATGAGAGAATTATCTTGTAAGGTAGGCCAGCTGAAATATAAAACACATAGAATGCTTATGCCAAACATGGCCAGTTTTAATGCTAAAGGGTTGTACATCCTTGGACTCAAACAAAAGTAGTTTTATCAGATTTTTGCTCGTCCGAAACTAATAGTCTCTTCTCCCAGCTGTTGAGTGGTTGTTGAATTCTGTACATTCAAAACTGTACAGATTTTGTGCGTAGTTCTGAAAGTGCTCAAAAGAAAACCACCCAACTCATGAATTAAGTTCAGCAGGGATGTCGGTTTCGTTACTGAATCCCCAACTATGCATAATATTTTAATAAATTACACGTTGCCAATAGCGCTATGAGTAACATGCCATTTAGATACATAGACGCATGTATGTCTGTTTCTACGGTGTGTGTGCGTGTGTGTGTGTGCGTATCCTTGAGAAACTGCAATTCACGCAAGATAACTAAAATCGCATAATTTGAAGATTGCATTTACATGCTATTAAAGATATTGTCAGATTATACAAAACGCTCATGAAGCTCAGCATCCCTTTAATTATACATATGGTACGTTATCCATTCTTGTGCCTATGTTTACAAATATATCTATAGACATATATATATCACAAGCATTGATAGATTATAACGGGGTGAAGGAACATATACATATGTACACAGATATACTTGCATGCAGTTGTACACACTATGCATAGTTACATACAATTCCATATCGCATGATGTTTAATTTCCAGTGAAAGTCTTGCTTTAGGCTGGAAGCCAACACAACTTCCATCGTTGAGAAACTAGATAAGTAAATCCAAGTACGAATATCTATCTATCTATCTATCTAGCTCTCTCTCTCTCTCTCTCTCTCTCTCTCTCTCTCTGTATATATATATATATATATATATATATATATATATATATATATATATACACACACATACACATATATACATATATATACATACATATATATATACCTATAAACATATATGCATATATATGTGTATATAAATATAGTACGTGTATATATATATATATGTATATATACATGTATATAAATATATATATATGTATGTATATATATATATATATATATATATATATATATATATATATATATATATATATATATATATATATATATATATATACAGAAGATGTGTCTGTCTGTGTTTATGTGTGTATGTATATATGTGTATGCATGTATGTACATATAGGCGTATTGTTTTAGATGGCATCCAGTCACGAGCAGTATGTGTACATATGTATGTATGTAGGTATGCTTTTACTCTCATTAGAGAATGTGGCGGAAACCAAGACCGAGTGAGAACAGTATCATGTGTATCAACGGAATAAAGAATAAGGTGTTCGAAGAAAAAAGATGAGGAATAAATCAGAAATATATGAGTAGGGAGAAGTAAAGTTAACGTATCAAAGATGTTTGTGGGGGCGTGATAATGAAGACTAGATTTGCACAGGAAGTCATAAAATAATATTCGTGATATGACTTCATTTTCTCTCTCTTGCTTCATATGTTTGTGTAGTTTTTTTAAAAACTTTATCAAAGAATAGTAAATACTAGGCGTTGGAGTGACTGCGTGGTAAGAAGCTTGCTTCTCAATCACTTGACACCGTATTCAGTCCCACTGCACCTTGGGCAAATATGTTCTACTCTTGCCTTGGATCGACCAAAGCCTTGTGAGTGGATTCGGTAGACTGTCCCACACCACCATCGCTTGACGACTGAAGTTGGTGTTTTTACGTCCCCATAACTTAGCAGTTCTTTTATTTATGTTTATTACTTATAAAGTGTGTTAACAATCTATAATTTGTTGTTTTGTTTATAACTTTATAATTTTTATAATCTCTTTTATAATTTTTTCTTCATTGGTGTTGGGTCCCGCTTTTCTCTCCACAACAGTTTTTTTCAATTTCGCTGCAATCATTCTCTCTACCGCCATTCTCAGGATGTGTCAATAGTTAAGCTGAACTTAAAGAATGCATTCAATTAGCAGCGCAGTATATAACTCAAGAAATGTTTGGAAGTGTATTTCGCAACACTTATGCTAGTTTTGTAATTTCCAGGAATACAGACGGAGGTAAAATTGAAAATGATCGATAAAGTTTTGACGTGAAATTTCTAAATCTATTTGTTTTCGAATCATATTAAATAATAAACATAGGACTCGGCCCGATTTCATTGAAATAGATAGTTGATTTTGCGACACCCTGTATCTTAATCGAGGGCCATATATCTGAACCACATTAAGGAGATTTCTCTTGTTTTTAAGTGCTTGCGTAAATTAATTGCATTTTTAATATGCACCTTTCAAGACATGAAAGACATTTTGTTTCGATATATGTTATCGAGCTAATGGTGAGTGGAGAGATTATGCTTAATCATTGAGTTAATTGACGTTCTATTCCTGAATAGGGGGTCAAAATGCATAGAATTATTAGAGAAAATGTTTTGTGCCTAATGATACCCATGGCGTAGAAACAGCTACGAGAATAGGAAGCCGAGATGAAGCACGAACAATAGAAAAAGAAGTGAAGCCTTTAGAGTCGCGTGGTGTTGCAGCATAAGAATGTGTTGATAGGAGAAGCTATAATTTACAAACTGTGTATGAAGTGGTAATGGTATTGTTATTGCAGGCATAATGCCAGGGCGCTTATCCAAGAAATCTAGCTGAAGACCCTAACAATAATTGTATTTTAAACAGAATTCTGGAGACATTGACGCATTCCATAATGCGTTGAAGCAGGCTGGCAATATAATGGGTCTCTTGTTGTGAGAAGAATAAGAGATAATGTCGCAACATGTTAATAATCGTGCGAAACATACATAAGAAAATGTGCTGAGTGATTAATTGAATTCCACTTGGCATGATGACAAAGTTTTCCAGCATTGTATGAACAGCCATTTACAGGCATAAATTAAGAACATGGACAATATTACATGTCGCCAGGCGTAGCTGAATGTAGTAAATTGCAAAAGGACGTGTCGATTATTTTGGTACCGTTTAGAAACAGAATTACAAAACAGTTGCTGTGATACCTCTATCTTCATTTTAGGGATCGCCTTCGAAATTGAAGCAATTTTACCACAGGGCAATTTCAATGATGCCGAAATACCAAACGTTTGATCCCTTTTATTATACTGATATATATTCAAACCTACCACTGAGAGAAATTGTATTTGAAACGTAAACCATTGCCCTAACATCCTGCTTCAGATTATTCGCTTTTGATAACACGAATTTTGAAACTTAAATTAATTCAACGCGCAATTACACGGTTAGAACTTGACATTCTGTTATTCTATCGAATTACAGAAACTAGAAATGCATCATATTCATATTCTCATCATTTTAAATACAAAGACACTTTCTAATGACTGCACTGAAATTCCAAAATATGTGCTTGCAGAGACTTCAAATCGGAGCAACGTAAAAAAAAAAAAAAAGAAAACAAATGAGAAACAAGAACTAAAAAGGAAATGACAAATTCATAGAAACTGTGTTGAGGCAAATATCATTGCATTTTGTTTGAACAGTAATAAATGGAGCAAAGAAATTCGATACAACTTCAGAGTTGACAGCAGCTAATGTAGAGTGAGAAGCACTCTATAAATGAAACTATAGTGAGAGTCATCGGGTTGATAATAAAATTTTACCAAAGCAATAAATATATAACGACTTAGATTCCACTGCCACGGACATATCGACTCTATAATGTAGTTTTCCTTAAAATCCCTGTAACATGTTTTAAATTTCATGCATAAATAATAAATACTGTGCTTAAGCACTAAAACATGTATGCATGATTAATTTATGCAGTACATGAATATTTGTCATATTAGATTTTTAGGTAGAGCGCAGATATTGCTGAAATGCAAAATGCACGATACGTTACATGTACCGTATTTCTAGTATATCTACAGCATCAATTTACTTTCGATTCTGATATTGCGGCCTTTTAAAATGCTCAAATCAAAACATATCTTTTTACGGTATGGCGTAAACTAAATACGAGCTGGTTTTCTTTTTTTGTGATATTGCATTTATACTCCACGGTTTCTTTTACCTTTATATTCTTGACAAAAATATAGCAACATGGAAACACAGAACAAAGAGAGAAGATCAAAAATAATCCCTCTAATATATGCAGTAAACTGAGATATTTTACTTCAGTCTAGGATTATCGCATGCAAAAAGAGATACAAAGCTTTGGAAACATTCGCATTTATGACAATCGTGTTCACAGCACAGAAAGCAGCATTTGCAGATTTGTTGAATAACGATGAGAAACGGGTAATGCATATAGGAATCTATTGAAGTTAGAAATTCTCACCAACTTAGAATTGTGTCCATTATATACGCTCTTTGTGCACCAAGCGGCATTTTGAGCAGTAATTCATAAAGAATGTTATAGTAGGGCCTAAAATACCTTAAGAAGTTCGCAACATTGCGCTGTATGATATTGAACAAATAATTATTATTCACAACTATCCTGTCACGATATATGATTACCTGAATTTATGCCAGGTTTTAATAATGACACCTATGCAGTTCAAATGGAGAAAGCTTCAGATATTGGCTTTAAAATATCAAATGTGTATTAACTGCAGAGTCTCACCATAGACCCCATCGTAGATAGAAATGATAGAGAACATAGGTTCTTATTAATTGATGGCCATGAAACTTAGAATGAAACATATGTACAGCACATATTTTTTTTATAATATTTCATCGTTTGTGTGGAAAGAATATGTAACTTTATGCATTGCATGTTGCTATTGATTATTTCCTCAGGGCTTGTTGTACAGTTCACATAATGGTTTTCTCGCTGTAGCAAAATTTGAATCCCTATCACGATGTAAGGGGGTATGCTGAAAGTTTTCTGTTATAAAGGGTATGGAGAAAAGCCTGGCTGGAGGCTCAACCTTCTGAATACTTTTACAGGGCTGAGAAAATCCCAAGGCCTGCTGCAATAAGGGTGTGCAACTAATTCGTTTTGGGCAGAATCATGGCAACCACCAGTGTGAAAGTTATTTTCCCCTGAATTATATTTTGCCGTGAATTATTTGCTCCGTATAGAAATTATATATACAGGAAAATGTGTTGTTGAAAATGCAACTAAATTTCAAAAAACTCGTAAATGTTTAAAATACATTACATATATATCAAACTAGTTTCAACAATACCTTTTGTTTATAAATGGCAAAGGTTTAAAGTTATGAATTAGAAAAACATCTTTGTTTATCAATAGTAACAATTTGAAATTATGTATTAGAAATACATCTTTTAAAGTTTCAATGTTGACAAATAAAATGTTTCAATGTTGAAAATTAAAATGTTTCAATGTTGACAAATTAGTATGTTCAAAACAGATAAATTTAGCATTATTAATTAGGAGGACAGGTGTAAGTTTGAATGTTCATACATAACAGTCAATAATATTAAAACTGTATATCAATTTGTTTGATTGTACAAAGTTCATTCATTTTAGCGGTGGTCGACCAGTCATACTGAAAGAAACAAGGGAGAAATGAAAAAAAGTAAAAAAGGGAATTTGGTTTGCAGCTTCTCTGATCCTCTTTCCGTAGACGCTTTCGCTTGTAGTGGTATGTTTGTCTATCAGATGTATTTATAACTTTTTCAGTTTCGGTTTCATATCCACCAACTAAAATATCTGATCCTTTCTCTGTAATGAGATATATGATGCAATATGTGAAACGATTAAAGAAAATCCTTCCGTTGTTAACAATTATAAAATTTTGAGCGGAAGTATTCGCCTTTCGCCTTCAGAGGGCTAAAATATAAACTCAGACGCTTGTGGTATTCGATCCTAACTGAAATGTTATATATTTACTATACAGTATCCTAATGTTTCTCTCGCACCACACAGCTCTTTAAGCTATGCGTAGCAGCATGTTATTAAGAAACAAGAGAGGAACTTTAGATTACAATAACTCCCTATTTTTCTCCGATGTTCATTATGTTATTCCTCTCGGCTAAAACTCTATTATTCTGTAAATTTCGAAAATCCATTCTCTAAATTGTTTGTATTCAGAAAATATACAATATTTGCAACTGCGAAACATTAAACTTTGTTACGTTTTTCGGTTGTTAAAAATGCCTCGAAGGTTTCTCTTCATATTGTTAAACGTAATTCGTTTCATATCATTGCAGCACTGATCTGCTCCTAAACCGCAGGTTGTCAAGTTTCTTTTGTGAGAGTCTGTCTGTCTATCTATCTATCTATCTATCTATCTATCTATCTATCTATCTATCTATCTATCTATATCACCCTCTTTCTTTTTCTCTTTCTCTCTCTCTGCATATATGTATATGTATGCATGTATGTACATATATGTGTATGTGTTAGTATATATATATATATATATTACTTGCTGGGTTTCATTTTCTTTGCAATCTTATACGATACTATTTTAAGATATATTGAATTAATAACCATTAATATGATCACTTGGTTTCTGACGCAAATTTAATGAAATAAACTATTTCTGTCTTCTTTGCTTATCCTTACGTCATTGCTTATGCATTAGGCGTGCACGATGTCAAGAGAGAATACCTGTAGCTTAAAATTGAAAGGGTGAGAAGAAAAATCCTTACAATCGATATCAAGCTTTGTTCATCCCGGAGTTTTGGGAACAATAACAAACATAAATGATATTTGACATTATTCTCCATGTATACCAGTAATATTTTATGCATATCTCAATTAATTGAATTCATCAGTTAGGTCTGAATGAGAATTACATGCCTTTCGTATATAGCGTAATGTATATCACCATTTCTAAGATGTATCAAGCGCATTCTCGGGATGCATATGCAGGAAAGTTACTTCAACTTTCTCTAGTACAACAATATTGGGGGATTCAGGCATGTCTGAATATACAATGTAATGATATTATCTGCGTAGGCTATTATAATGTTGATTCAACTACCGGTATTCTTTAAGGTGTCGGCCAGCTGTCGTTTGTTTCTCAGGTTTAGTTGTATCATTCCATATCTTACGTTAGCTACCATTCCCAACAATAAAGATGGAACTTTGATAACCGAAAGAAAGCTGTTATAGATTGCTGGAAAGATTATGCATCACATCCAATATCCAATACAGTAAATACTCATAGTTGAATCAATGTAGGCTTCCAGAGTATGTACGGTCTCTTTAAAAAACTTCCAAAGGCATTTTTCCACAACGATAAAATCAGTTGTCCGGGCTTTGAATGCCATCCACTATACAGATTCCGTTAAATATCAGTAAACCATTAATGGATAATTCTCTCTCCTTGCCCAATATAAACGTTGATCAGCTATCTGCACTTATTCAATCATTATATCATAAATAGTTAATCCTCTTTAATAATGTTCATTTTGTGGTCATAATTAATGATGATTACATTAATTCTAACTAATGGTGAGATTGGACTTGGTATGCATGTTATAAAGATTCTAACAAACAAGCTCTATTGGAAATAAAGAAAAATAAAGAAAAATAATTATATTTTAATTAGCAAATATAATACTAGTACACTGGTAGATAAGGTGACGGTGGTCTTGGCCTTCTTTGTACAAAAAACATACTTCCAGTTATGGCCTAAAAAGTTAAAGTTACCTTCTCGATTCATACCCATTCATAAGAGCCGATTCCCCGTTTTCCACTGGGTATAAATTTGCCACCGGGTGGGGATGCCGGTCTGTAGCAGGATTACTCATTTTTGCCAGCTGCGTGGACTAGAGCGACGTGAAAAGAATTGTTTTGCTTAATAACAGAAAGCATCACCTAGTGCAGGAATCGAAACTTCAATCTTACCATCATGTGTCCATCACCCTAACGACTATGCCACGCGCCTCCGCAGTTATGGTCTGAATATGACGAGAGTAAAGAGGTTTAGCTACGGCATAGCCATTATTCTCAATGATCGTAAGCATATGCATGATATACTGAGGAAATAGTGTTAGGAAAAGACATCACAAAGAACAACCATGGAACAGTGATATGTAGATAAAAATCGTCACACCCTCGTCTCACCAGGAAATAGTACAAATATTGCTGGACTGTGAGTACTCAATAATATCTTTAATAAGATATTCTTTGTAGAATTTAATGTGAATTCAAAATAGCTATCAAAATTTGATTTTAAGCTCCTCCTCTCCAAACCCGCAATGCACATTGTAATTTAATTCACTAAGTTTATCCAAAAATACTTAGATATTTCTCAATTATTGTTAATCTGCGATATATAAGAAGTATAGCCTTTTTTTTTTTTTTTTTTAGCTTTCTGGAGTGATTTTTCAGAATCTGAATGTAAATTACGTACGTTTCAATTGCTTGCTTATATATTTACAACAGAACTAAACACAATTATATTTGTTTTGCATCTTTGAATAAAATAAGAAAGGAAAAGTGCTGCCTTCTTCCGTTGCGTGAGATGCATCTATAATGGAATGTGTCGTAAATTTGGACAGTAAGGTTTAAATTGTTAACAAATGCAATAGGCAAAAAATATGGTAAAGAGTTTGTAGAAAATGTAAAACAGCAACGTCAATCGTGTTTCGGGTGTATAAAGTAATTATAAAAAATTCTGTCGTCAAAGAACATTAAATTTAACAAGCACACTTGGATAGATCTACCAGAAACGGAAAAAAAAAAAAAAGAATTTCATATCCTATACGTCATAAGTATATTATATGTGTGTGTCTGTGTATGCCCGTGTGTGAATGAGCGCCCATCTGTATATACGAACATATGAATGCACACACATATATATATGCATACACACACACACACACACACACGTTATTTTATACTTTTAATTGTTTCAGTTATTTGACAGTAGCCATGCTGGAGCACCGCCTTTTGTCGAGGAAATCGACCCCGGGACTAATTCTTTGTAAGCCTAGTACTT
>NC_142950.1:29756004-29771004 GCF_046866305.1 Octopus bimaculoides | reverse complement strand
TACATACATACATACATACATACATACATACATACATACATACATACATACATACACGTATATTCTTTGATGGATAACCCGGCAGGTGTTGTATTTTGGAACTTACGAATCGAATATTTTAAAGTTGATTCAAAAATATGCGTATGACTAATGGAAATTAATCAAAGAAATGTATTTTTTTCGGCAAACGAAATCAATAAAAAATAGTGAAATGCTTTAATTAATCAAGTCAAATGTTAAAAGAAATCGAACGCAGTTTTACTTTTTACTGCATTTAACTAAAATGAAATAATATTAATTATTCATATTGATTATCAAAAATTATAATTCTAAATAATTATTCTGCTACATTTTTTGTCTGCGCCATTCTAGTAATCACATTTATACTGATACTCCGTGTTTTTTCCGCATCAACAGGATTCACTTTTGTATATTATCTCTTAATGTTGCCTTTGAGTACTACTCGATTCATTTCAGTGCAGATGTCACACATGTAGAGAGAAAAATACACCTTAGCTAAAAAGCACTGGCTAGAAATTGCTTTACAGAGATTTTTTTCATCATATACCGTCGGAAATTTCATCGAGTGTCAGTAGCACCTGCATTTGCACAACGTTTCATAGAATATATGAACCCAATCAATTTGTCTCAAAGAGAAATCAGATGCTATGCAACATATTAAAGCTCATCTGCTTCTTTTGCCCTTAGTTCTCAGTATGCATTCATCCGTTAACATAAGGTGGTATGTAGGTACAGAATCATTCGTATGGAACACTTTAAGTGCTGCGCCTGTTATATTACACTCCTATATAAATGTATGGATATGAGAATGTCTATGAATATATATATATATATTCATATATATATATATATATATATATATATATATATATATTCATATATGCATATATATATATATATATATATATATATATATATATATATATATATATATATATATAAATCACTCTTTCAAAATCATCTAGAATTTCAATCAAAGAAAGTTGAACGCACCTATACTATTATTCTTTAATGTACAACTCAAAAGAGTAAGTCCTGGAAATGCAATTATAATTTTTACGGAAGTAAGTCAATACATATCTATCTATGTCTGTCTTTCTGTCTGTTCTTGGCTCCCGCCGCCGCTTGGCAACCAGTAATAGTTTTGTTTACGTCCCAGATCCGGCAAAGAGATCGATGGAATAAGTACTACGCTTAAAATTATGTAATGGCATCGGTTTTTTCGACTAACAATTCTTGAAGGAGGCGCCCAAGCATAGCCGCAGTTTAAATGACTGAAACTATTAAAAGATATATAGGCGCAGTCGTGAGTGTTTGGTAAGAAATTTCCTTCCCAACCACATGATTCTGGGTTCAGTCCCACTACGTGGCATCTTGGGCAAAGTGTCCTCCACTATAGCCTTGGGCCGACCAATATTCCATAAGTAAATTTCCTGAGCAGTCTTTATAGAAACCACCTAATAAGTAATCAATTAAGTACATGAATGAATATTAAGCTGGTTCTATGTAATCTTTCCTTTTGAATATTTATAATTGATATATACACACATTTTACCTATTTTTGTTTTGATATCAGTTTTGAAAATCTAAAATTTTACTTTTATGCATAATGATATTCCTTATAAACAATCACCCACAGTGCCACAAGATAAAATTTCCTCTATATTAACTTCCTATGTTTCTTAACGTCTTGCCCTTTTTACTGGTAATTAACATCATGATTTAGAGTCTTCCCCTACTCAGCCTCTTTTTATAGACAGTTACTCTATATCCAACTATTACTCTATATCTATGACCACACCTAGCCATGAGCTGTTGACTCACTCTTATCCTTTATTCAAAATAGACACAGTCTTCTAGTTTTAGATTTAGTAGCTGATAAAAAGATAAATGTATTAGAAATGAATTAAAATCCCTTACAATGTTATAACCCGAATCAAAATCATGCGATTCTTGGAGGTGTAGTCTATTATTAGCTATAATAGCGACAAATTGAATTTCTTCACCCTTCTTCCTCTATTAAAATATTTGAAAAAAATTTTATTAATTGGTCCGACTACTTAAAATTCTATTTGTGCAGCAGTTGATGACACTCCATTTAAATTGAGGTTATGATTGCATAATTCAATTAAATGGAGTCGCTTGAAACGTTCGTACTGCATCACTACTTGATACTCTGATGCTTATTTTGATCATATATATATATATATATATATATATATATATATATATAAGCAATGTTAATTCTCTAAATGAAGTATTAACAGTATCTGCACGATAAAGTGTAGTATATTGCCACTTAAGTGTAGCTGACCCCTAGGGGTGGATGTTTCTGTTGCTTTTAGCCCCAGGAGGACATCTCCTCCAGCTGGCTTATCGACACACGACTGTGTCCTGTTTGCCAAGGGAAGTTATCCCTCTCACCTCGATCTGCAGCACGAACGTATCCGGATTTCAGGGTTATTTCGTGCTGCAGATCGAGGTGAGAGGGATAACTTCCCTTGGCAAACAGTACACAGTCGTGTGTCGATAAGCCAGCTGGAGGAGATGTCCTCCTGGGGCTAAAAGCAACAGTAACATCCACCCCTAGGGGTCAGCCACACTTAAGTGGCAATATACTACACTTTATATATATATATATATATATATATATATATATATCACATTCTACTTTCGGTCTCCCTTCACCAAATTTAAGCAAAAGGATTTGGACGGCCCGGGGCTATAGAAGGAAACTCCTTAGAGCCCAAGTTGCCACACAGCGGGACTGAATCCGCAACTATATAGTAGGAAAGCAAGCATATCATCACAGAGCTACGCCTCATGCAGTTATAACCCCCTCTTCTAAAATCGATTACTTTCATGAATAATAGAGTGCTTTATCCACTTTAATATGGCGATCTTTATTGTTCCATTGTAATATATATCATAGATCAACCTATACATATCAAGGAGATTTGATTGAAATCAAAATTTTATCACATCCAAATACAAAATTCTAATGTGTTTGATAAAATCGGAATGTTCAATCAAATTCATTAGCTATTGACAAGTATATCTCCCTAACGGAATCTTAGTATAGTTTTATTGATCAATCAAGTCACAGTTCAGTAAGGGTACATATATATATATATATATATATATATATATATATATATGTATGCATGTATATGTATGTATATATCTATTTATCTATCTATCTATCTATATATATCTATATATGTATAATTATATATGTATATATATGTGTACATATATATATATATATATATGCATGCATGTATCTATACATGTATAATTATATATGTGTTTGCCCGTGTGTGTAACGGAATTTAGATGTATGACTTTATTACTATAGGATTTCCTATCTAATTGTAAGCATTATAAATTGCCCTTTTGCATGTTAAAAGACGATAAATGCAATGTAATGTTTCATTTATCAAACTTGAAAGATTCCTTTCATGTTTTCAATCTAAACATTAATCAATATATTACACTACGTACAAATGTATTCATTCAACAAAACTGTCAAATATATTTTAAATATACTTACTTCTATGGTATATTCAAACGTTGCGGTTTTGCTATTTTAGAATTCAAATGTAATGAAACGAATACCGACGGGTATTATATATAATGCAAATTTACAGAATTCCATTCTCTTTCCAAGCTGCATATATATATACGTATGCAACCCCCCACTCTCTCTCTCTCTCTCAATATCTCTCTCTCTCTCTCTCTCTCTCTCTCTCTCTCTCTCTCTCTCTCTCTACGCAATACGCAGACATAACAGAAGTAAATATACAACACATAGAATATAGTTTTATGCTCATTCTAACTCGTAAAAGTTTGCAATTTTTATTAAGTGACATTTTTAGGTTTCATGTCCTATGTTGTCGTTGGCACTCCGTCGCTTACGACGTCGAGGGTTCCAGTTGATCCGATCAATGGAACAGCCTGCTCGTGAAATTAACGTGCAAGTGGCTGAGCACTCCACAGACATGTGTACCCTTAACGTAGTTCTCGGGGATATTCAGCGTGACACAGAGTGTGACAAGGCTGACCCTTTCAATTACAGGCACAACAGAAACAGGAAGTAAGAGTGAGAGAAAGTTGTGGTGAAAGGGTACAGCAGGGTTCGCCACGATCCCCTGCCGGAGCCTCGTGGGGTTTATAGGAGTTTTCACTCAATAGACACTCACAACAACCGTTCTGGGAATCGAAACCATGATCCTATGACCACGAGTCCGCTACCCTAACCACTGGGCCCATTGCGCCTCTACTTCAGGTTCTATATGTGACTGTTTAATCAAGCCATGTAAAAAAAAAAAAGCCTTGAAGATGTCTGAATTTCAAAGAAGCCGTATTGAGGTTCACCCTGAAGGTGGACGTGGTCAGCGTACAATCGTCGAAAACCTTGGGATACTGCTTTCTATTGTTAATATAGTGATTGTGCAATTCACCAGATAGGGGAACGATTACACATCATGGTGTGCATGAGCGTGTGTGGAACATGTGTGTGCGTGGGTTGTGTGTGTGGAGGTATATGTGCGTTCCTCTATTTGTGTGTGCGTGCACATAAGTGTGTGCGTGTGTGTATGAGTGCATGCATGTGTGTATGCATGTGTGTATGCGTGTATGTACCTGTTTGTATATGTGTCCATGTATGTTATGTTGTGCGTGGGAGGTATACGTGCGTTCATATGTGTGTGCGTGCGTGTAAGTGTGCGTGTTTTTGTGTGTGTATGCGTGTATGTACGTGTGTATATGTATGTGTGCGTGTGTGTGTGTGTGTGCGTGCGTGTGTAAAAATTAAGATAATAAAATAGAGAAAAACAAGAGAAAAAGCAGAGAAAATATGCAACATCAAAAATAAAAATACAAAATAATACAAAACATTGAAAAGTAATAAAGAAATAAAGAATAAAAAATAAAAAAGATAAAAACTTGAGATTAATTTGAGATTAATACAATGATAAAATAAGAGGAAATGGAAAAGGAGATAAATAGATAAAATAAAAAAGATCAAATATAGAAATACAACGGAAAGAAGGATAAAAAATCGATAAAAAAAGAAATAAATGTTATAAAAAGTGAATGAATACGAGATAGGAAGAAAAGATATTTTTTTAGGGAGGATGTAGAAACGGTCATTGAGAGGAGGGGTTTGTGTTGAGTCCGAAAGTAGTTTGTGTTTGTGGAGTGAAAATATAATGCTGTTCCAGGCGGAGTCGACGGCTGGTTAATCCATGGTGTAAAACAAGGCCAAAGACGATGGTATTAGATGGTATATTGGCCAAGCGAATATATATATAAACTAAACAGAACGGGCCGTCGGCTGGCCGACTGGTTCACCGAACATCTACGACATGTTAGACTACGTACGAACACCCCTGACAACCGACTTCGCAACCACCTCACCTCTAATATCACCCTACGACTTGATAAACCGTGGTGCCCACTGTATCTTCTCCCGCTTTCTTCTTCTTCTTCTTCTTCTTCTTCTTCTTCTTCTTCTTCTTCTTCTTCTTCTTCTTCTTCTTCTTCTTCTTCTTCTTCTTCCGATTCTTCTCCTACTTCTTTCTCAACCTGTCCTTCTAGTTCACTACCGTATTCTTTTATTCGTTTTCCTACCCATTCCACCCCTTTCGTGATTTTCTTCTAAAAATTCCGCATAAACTGGCGTTGCAAATGGAAATGGTACGGAAATATCTGTAATTCCTAATCAAGGATATGTCAGAGAATTTTCTGTGACCTCTTTTCATTGGATTATTTAGTCTTCGTCGTGAAAATTGGATTTTCTACACTAGCAGTATTCTGGATTTAGCTTGGATCCGGACACTGTTAATAGCCCAGTATTCGGGTTGAGTGCACTTCAGGAAACACCCCAAATTCCCACCGAAATGGGCATATATATATATATATATAAGGGGCAACACCCTGAAACTAGTCTCCTTTAGAGAAACTTAGAAATATTAATAACTCTATATTTATATATATATATATATATATATATATATATATATATATACATATGGAGAGAGATATCTACGTAACTATGTGTGTATATATATATATATATATATATATATATATATATATATATATATATATATATATATATATATATACATATATATGCATGTACGTTTTGAATAAATAAATATTGTCATGTGTGCTATATATTCGGTGATATATTTTCTTGAGTTAGCTTGTGAAAGTTAGATATTTTGTATATTCAAATAACAAAGCTACGATAATGTGTCAGAAAAGTAATCTGAATATCATCTGCAACACAGAATCTTTGAATTTATGCGTTGATTCTCATCAATTAACCCCCGACATATATATATATATATATTTATTACAAATTCAAAGGGTAAAGGTTTATCAATTTATTAATTTATTAATAAATCAACAATTAATAATTTTTACCAAGCCCTTCGGTATGTAAGCACCATTATCGGTGGAGAACTTATTTAAAAGTTCATATGCATTTATAAACATAATTAAGGGATCAGCAAATATTTGCTTCACCACATACCGAAGTTCAGAAATAGCAGCTAAAAAAGCTGAGACTCCAACAGATAGCATTACTTGTAACTCACAAAGGCAAAAACAAGAAGAAAACTAACCATTCCGAAGTTAATCGTAGACGTGTTCCTGGATTATGAGTGATAAATACTCAATTTCCTTCATCAATACGATATTCCAGTAGTAAATTCGACCATGCTAGCAAACTGTGCATGCATGAACGAGTGAACATCATACATCGACACAAACCTGAAAGCATAACCGAATCTACCTCGGCCAGCCAGTCCCCTATCCTTCCTTCAAGAAATTACCATGTGCGTCACAAGCAATACCGCAGAGAATTTGCGTTTACTAACAGGGAGTGAATAATTATTACAAATTAAAAGGGTAAAGGTTTATCAATTTATTAATTTATTAATAAATCAACAATCAATAATTTTTACCAAGCCCTTCGGTATGTAAGCACCAAGTAATGCTATCTGTTGGAGTCTCAGCTTTTTTAGCTGCTATTTCTGAACTTCGGTATGTGGTGAAGCAAATATTTGCTGATCCCTTAATTATGTTTATAAATATATATATATATATATATATATATATATATATATATATGCGTGTGTATGTATAAATGTGTGTGTGTGTATTTATATATATATGTGTGTATATAAATACACACACACACACACACCCTCACACAAATATACATGTACAAATATTATTTTTGGTGTAATGATACTAAGAAAGCATTGTTAGAATTCAATATACATAAGCTTTAGACTACAACATAATATCTCTTGGCAAATGCAGCAGTTAATTAAGTACTGAATAGCGCATATGATTTATGTATGAGACACAGATTGCTTTTCTATACTGATGCTGCTTCTATTGCACGCTACGAACACGCACACGCACGTACGTGAATATGCATATATATATATATATATATATATATATATATATATATATATATATATATATATACATAATGTGCAGCAACCTCAAACTGCAATTCTTTCTATTAAGAATAATTTTAATCTTTCAAATCAGCCTTGACGCAAATAAATTAAGTTAAGACGAAAGTGAAAATATATTTTCCTCTTCTGTGACAACAAAAGACTAAAATCTTGTCTATCAGTTATTCTACTTTTGGGCTTTTGGTTGCATTTATAATTTCTACAGATAATACAATGAGAAATCGGTTAAATAACATTACTAGTTCCACGATTGCTGTACAGTCCCTTCAGCACAACACCTGACCATATGACAACAACGTGAACGAGGAAGTCTCTGCTGGATAGAGCAGTGGTAGCGTCAATGTATAATTGGTGGTAACTGAGAATTTGTGTTGATCAACGTTGTCAGGAATGCATAAATACATTTTACCGTTGTGACAGAAACAGTTGTGAAGACAAGCCTGCTCGCTTGAAACTGGATTAAGCTAAACGACAACAACAAGAATAACAAACCACCTGCAAGATCGCACGTGTTAATCCCTGGTAAGTAAACATGAATTAATTTCGCCACCGTATATGACAATTACAAACATTCAGGAAGATTACAGAATGATTTTGATCATATAGATGTTTCAAATACATAAGTAGACTTTTACTGCATTACGGAACAAGGCCCTGCATTACTCAATATCTTCATCTAAAACGTAAAATGTATATCATATTTGCCTCTATGTTCCTTGATATTTAGGCAACTTGAAAGTGAATAAGAGCTAAGCTTCATCTTACGATAATCTACGTTATAATATAATTTTATTGAACAAAACGTTTCCGTAATGCAGAGAGGTCTGTGAAAATATGTTATACTCTGTCGTTTGATATGAGTTTTTTGTGAATATAAAGTAATAAATTCTTTTGTTAGTTTTTAATAATATAATATATATTTTTACTCTAAATTGATTTAAACATGAACATTTCTTTCATATATTGAAATCATCGATTTCCTAGTCGATTATTACACTTTACGTTTCTTACTTCAGTGAGTTACAGTCTATCATATCATTATTCGAAATACGCGATATAAAATATTTGTTATAAATTTCGAACATGATTTCGTCATACAATATTGTATTTATGCAAGTTTAAAATACCATGCCAAAGGATATAAACGTTTTAGTTTATTCGCTTAGATGATGATTAAAATAATTGTTTCAGCGTTGTAAAATATCAATGATATTTCACGATATGAAGGAATTTATAACAATATATCGATTTTCACAGAGTGAAGTATTGCATTTAGTTGTTAGTAAGTTTCATCTGAGTTTGAAGTTATTTTTATTGGCTATTAACAAAGCTTTATACTGAATATTTGTCATGACAAATATTATTTATTTGTAAAATAATGACCAGCTTACTGCTGTATATTAGTTTGAACAATTCTTTTATATATGCTGTACACCCCTATAACTACCCTGTATCGCGTATGTTGCGGTTGGAGTAAAATCATCTCGTAATGTGATTCAGATTTTTCTTCTCCATATTTAGTCTCTTGTGTATGAAAATATTAAACGAACAAATATTAATATCATTTTAGTAATAGCAGTTTGTAATAAATATTACTGAAGGCTTTGGTACTCTGAACGATGTTGAAATAGGAGCAGCCGATTGGTGCCAATGTATACATAAAACATCAGAAGACGGCTGTTTCAACTTTTCTGATTATGTTGCCGTTTGTATTAGCACTTTACTGTGTTTGATAGTTGAATGCAATGACTTTCGAAGTCACGCAATGTTTTCAAATTCATTGCAGTATCTCTAGCATTATGTTTCCATTTATAATCTTGGAAACACTTAAACAGGAAATAAAAATAATCTGATATGAAGCCAACACAGACATGCACATTGGGATTCTGACACCAGGCATATAAACTTTATTTGCATTTATTCTAAAAATATTATATAATCAACTACAAAAGCAAAAGAAAAAAAACCCAAGTTAGTCATATCTGATAATTTATGGGTGTATTTATTTAAATATATTTGCGTGCGTATACTAATATAATCATTAATCAACTGCTGAGATACATGACTGAACTGAATTTAACATACCTCATTATACAGTGTTCAAAAGCGCCTGGTTCCATTGCTTTAATTTATCCTTTTAGGTGAGGTTATATTTTATATGTGTATATATATATATGTGTGTGTGTTAACCGTAGTTTGCTTGATTTGAACTTTCTCTATTGTATCCATTTTACTTATATATATATATATATATATATATATATATATACGTATAATGGATACAATAGAGAAAGTTCAAATTAGGCAAACTACAGTTAAAACACACACACATACACACACACACACATATTTATCTATCCATCTATCTATCTATCTATCTATCTATCTATCTATCTATCTATCTATCTCTCTCTCTCTCTCTCTCTCTCTCTATATATATATATATATATATATATATATATATATATATATATATATATATACACGAGTTTAATTAAGAGAGAAATAAGATTTGTCCAAGCTGAAACATACATTGACATATTAGAGATATAAAAATATATGAATACTAAAAATATACATGGATATATCAATGCATAAATGTATAAAAATAATAATAACAGAATATAAGGAAAAACGATTTTTTTTTCAAATTAAAATATGGTATATAGAAAATAATAGGCATTAAAAAGAGTTTTGGGTTACATGTGAGACGAAGATAAAGTATTCATATATTTTTATATCAATAATATATCAATATATGATTCAGCTTGGACAATTGATACATTTATGTTAACTAAAACTGCAAATATATATATGTGTGTGTGTGTGTGTGTGTGTTAACCGTTGTTTGGCTGATCTGAATTCTTTGTATTGTATCCACTATACTTATCTAACGCCTCAGCCTCGACCTGAGCACTTCTATGCTGTCTAGGTTTCGAAAGAATATTATAACTATAACTATAGCAAAATGTGAAGAATCTATATTAGAATGTGAAGAATCTATATTAGAATGTGAAGAATCTATATTAGAAATCTTTCTTTGGAAAGCTCCAAATTGAAGGACGAATCTAATTCAACCTTTTTACACATATATACGCATATGTATAAATATATATGGATGAACATACATATACTTACGTAAACAATTATGTATTTTGTTGTGTGTATGTGATGTGTGCGTGTGTGTCTGTGTATCCATACAGGCAATATTTACTGGTCGATAGATACTCTTAATCCAGTTCTAATGATAATGTAGGTTTCTCCGTAAACCAATGATACCTAAGTCTTTATTAGGAATATTTTTCTTTCTTTATGTGTGCATGTGTTATATGTGTGGGTGTTTGTGAGATGTGTGTGAGAGAGGACATGTGTGTGCGTAGGTGTTTGTGTATCTGTGTATAGACTAAGAATGTGCATACAGAGCAAGAACTTAATGAAATCAATGTCTTTACAGTCAAATTAGTATTTAGACTTAACTTGTAATGAAACTAATTAAATTAGGAGTACGGGATTTACATTTAAATTAAGTATGTGCTAACCATTGTGCAGTTGCAAAAACATTTTTTCATCTTTCCAATAGAATGCTTTCCATTCCCTACATAATTATCTTAATAAAATTTATTTCTATAAATATTTGCATAAAGTTTATTTAAGTAATAAAAAGAAAACAAATAAACGACATACATTACGGCGATAATTTATTTTTGAATATTCTAATTTGTTTTCCACTTAATGGAAAATTACAGAGTAAAACATGGGAGCTAGATTCTTCAAATCAAAATATATTTGACACTTTACCGCTTGCTATATGAATATAAATAAATGTCTATTAGAATACTGCTATAAATGTATTATCGTCGTCGTGGCACTCCGTCGGTTACGACGACGAAGGTTCCAGTTGATCCCATCAACGGAACAGACTACTCGTGAAATTAACGTGCAAGTGGCTGAGCATTCCACAGATACGTGTACCATTAACGTAGTTCTCGGGGAGTTTCAGCGTGATACAGTGTGTGACAAAACTGGCCCCTTTGAAATATAGGTACAACAAAAACAGGAAGAAAGAGTGAGAGAAAGTTGTGGTGAAAGAGTACAGCAGGGTTCGCCACCACCACCACCCCCTGCCGGAGCCTCGTGGTACGTTAAGTGTTTTCTTTAAGTAAACACTCACAACGCCCGGTCTGGGAATCGAAACCGTGATCACAGGACCGCGAGTCAGCTGCCCTAATCAGTGGGCCACTGCGCCTTATTGTATTGTCGTAGTACACCTTTGAACAATATAGCAGCAAATCGCTGAGTTGGTAGAATTATTTGCAAAACCGGACAAAGTGCTTACAAACAGTTCCTCCAGCACTCTACGATCTAATTTCAAATCAAGCCGAGGTCAACTTTTCCTCACATCTTTGCAAGAAAGTATCAATCACGTACAAATTATTGGCCTTCAACCTCACAACGGGCCAGCGTTCCGTTCAACGTAGGGAAAATGTTGTGGCCTCGGTTACTTACCCGCTATGGCTCAAGAAAAAGACTGCATTTCCGCATAATAACAGATATATTAATGCAATTATTATACGTACACGTGTATCAGTCCAGTCCTCGGGTGGATATTGTCGATTTGTCCCCCTCCGCTGAAACATCGCTGACCTTGAACGCTACAACTGACCGACTTCTCATTCAAATTGAGTCTGGGGAATGGTGTGGCCTCAGTCACTTACCCGCCATAGAATCCTAAGGCCCAAGAAAAAAAATGAGTTCAACAGAAAAATAAATTCATTATTAAAATTTTTATTCTTAAACCTGTATTTTTATAATGCTTCTAAGAGTGTGTGCAAGAATATTGTTACAGTATACTTTATTGTTACCAGCCAAATAAAGATTGAACTCTGCTATATGTTGGAGCCCCTCTCTCACCTTCAAATATAAAACCAACCAACCACTAAAGTACTTTCGTATCTAATCATTTGATACGAGTGTTTCTATAAAGATATCAGTATTTCTTAATTTACTGATGTAAATATTTTTTACAGCACGAAATTTAAGCAAGAATAATTTATGTGCTACACATATGGACAATAGTCAAGCAATCCAATTAAGACTTGCCGCATCATCAATCACATCTAACAACCAAGAGCTTATAAAACAAAACAAACCAGAATTAATATTTTTCTCGAGAGAAAATGGAGAAAATGTTATATTAAAAACATCCACTATATTGCGACATCATTGTTGTTTTAGTAATTGAAATTAAAATAGCTATGTGATTAATTAATATCTTGCAGCATTTTATTTAATATTGTTTAATATCCAAAGATGATTTTGCTATGAAATTATAAAGCAAAATTATATAAGCAGTAAGACCAAAACAGCCATTTATTATAATTTCGTTTCTCTTGTCAATGCAACACCCCCACCTCCCCCAAAAAGCAAACAATCCAGTTTCCATTAGCTGTACTGTTTCTCCTGCGAGACGTAACTGATTACATCCGATTAACATTGAGAATGTCTACCTTTCCACGACGGAAAGAAAAAACAAAACAAAAGAAAAAAACAAAACAAAAAAAACATGTCAGCAAGTTTTTTATTGTATATCATCAAGAGTAGTTATTAGTGATGAATAGGTGCTGTAAATGCAAGTTTTATCATGGTTGCTTATCGACTGCGTCATTACAAATTACGTGTAATGGTTATGAATACTGATAGCATTCACTGGTCAATTGTCTATTTTCGTCTTATGATTTTAAATTGGTATTGTTAAGTGCATAAAGGTAAGCGCTTCTGCTATTGGCTGGTTGGTCGTATGGAAAAAATAGTTGCTTACGATTCTTCTTTGTTCGATGGAAAATGGGCTTGTAATTATTTTTTCCTACAAGTAAATATAAATGTGTGTGTATGCGTGTTGTTTGTAAGGATTCGTATGCAGTTTAGAAAAGAGTATGATGCGAATTCCATTCTTTGGCTAAAGAAACTCAATATCAGAAATAGGAAGCGGTTTTCCGTTTCAACAAGCAAGGAATTAACTTTTTAAAACAGCTTTCTCCTGATAGCAATATATTTTCAAAACAGATTTATGTAGGTAATTATGTATTTTCATAAATGTCATAACTGGCTTAAAACAACGTATAACATGCTTACGTTGAATCACGTAATGAAGTGAGCTAAATGCAAAGAGAGTAAACCTACACATCGAATGCAAGTTTGTTAAAGTGTGTGTAGCTGCAGCGATACGAACGTCTTGAGGAAAGTAATACTGTTGGAAAATTCTTGTTTATAAGAAACAGAATTTTGATTCTATAAATGAAACTATATGAGAAAGTGGGCGCCCCTGTGTATACACGTTTGCATATATACCATTTACCCGTTACGTACTTCAGTCATTCGTCTGTGGCCGTGCTGGGACACCGCCTTGTGTACAGTTCCTGAAAAAGCTGTGTTAGCACATATGATTAAGGTATTACAGTTTTTCTTATTTGAAGTTACTTAGTTTAGAGAGAAAATTGACGTGGTTAATGTTTCTCAAATGTGATTCAAAATTAATGTCAAGAATTCATGCGCACTAGATTTTGCGATGTACACAATATGAGTGATGTAAAACGGTGTGACGTGTGATTCAGGAGCGGTTGTTTGAAACAGATCATATTCAAAGGAAAACCACAGTAACGTTAGTAGAAATAACATACGAGAAAGGACATTTGCGACTCAGAGTTTGAAAAGCGCTGGCGAGTAAATTAATGTCAGCCATTTGGGTGGCCCTCTTTTGATAGGGTTACACGGAAAGTAAATATAGCAGTAATGGAGACTTATATGCGAGAAAGTATTTTATTAGGGCTTTCACTTTACGCTTGTTGAAAAATGTTATTGTGAGGTATGAAATATAGACTGGACTCGAAGAGGGTACTTAATCATTATGATGTATGCAGCTTAAGTTGACAAAGTTCATTTAGTGGATAAGCAGTATATTGTTCCACTTTGGGGGGGTAAAATCTTGTGCCTTTTTATGTGCGTAGTAATTGTATCTTATTGCTATTAAAGAAAATACGATAGCCATGAGTGATTATATTGCATAATTCTAAGTTCTCCACGGGTATTTATACGAGAGATAATAACAAATTTATAATACAAACATGGGTTGAAACTGAAACATGGGTATATATGAGATAAAGAACATTTTTCTGAGATCAAATTATCAGAACAGGATTTCCAAACATAAGCGAAAAAAGTGTGATGTCTTTATTGAAAAAAAGAATTGGCAGAATGTTATTTTAAAACTTCAACAATGCATTGTTGTCTGATTGAGCAATAAAATGTATATAAGCGTTTTCTATGAATGAACATTGTAATGAAATCGGTAACTGAATGTATCGTCTGCACAAAATATAAGTGAATGTACAACAGTGTACTGAAAAGTATTATAAAGAGCATCAATAAGGAACATAGTGAATATTATTATACTGTAAAACGTTTTGGTCACTAGGGA
>NC_142950.1:29726004-29748504 GCF_046866305.1 Octopus bimaculoides | reverse complement strand
AAAACGTACAGAGTAATTTTTCAACGTGTTACACCCAATTTGTTCATTGCTTTTCAATTTTTGCATATTTTTCGAACTGTAACTAGAAAATAGTTTCTTATTTGATAATACAAATTTTAAAGAAGTTAAACATTTTTTTTTGTCTTTAAATATGTTTTATTGCTTTGAATTACATATACTCTACATGACTTTAAATTTATAACACAATATTTGTGCATTAAACATTTTGGATAATGTGTTTTGTTAAGAAAATAAGATTTTAAAAAATAATAAAATACTAAAATCAAGGCAGATATGTTTTAGCTTAATAAAAAAGAAATTTTTCCATCAAAAATATTAACTTGATTTTTAAAAATGTTGCACAAAGGCAAATATATATATTCAAAACGGTGCACGCGATAATAGATGCGTAATATCAGAAATATATTTAGCACATTATAACTCCAACAGCAATATTTATGGGTTTTTTCTTTTTTCTTATTTTTTTTCTTGTCCTGTACTTTGTCAGGCTTAATTGCACCTTTTTCTGTATATTCCGTGATTCAATACTTTCAAATTTTCAGAGATTCTGCGCTCGCATTATTCATAATACGACTTACTAGTTATATGCTTCTATTGCCGGAGGACTGATCTCCTACGATCAACGATAGAGTGGACAACGGATGGAGGAAAGGTGATGAGGAAAACCAAAGATGATATGGCGCAGAAAGATTCAAAGACCTTGTTCTCTAAAAATGAAATAGAATTGTGTTTTCCTTTTTATTTTAGAATCTACTAGAACTAATTAAGAATGAATATATACGCACTCAGCGAAGGTACTCGGGGAATTCCAAGCAGGCATGATACCACTGGAATGAAAATGCATAATGATATTTTATTTTTTTTATTAAGCACTTCCTTTGGTTGTTTGTAAATTCAGCCGTTGGCATACGCACACACATACGCTAACACACTCATAAATATGCTGGCACACAAACTCACTCACCTACATTACTACTTACATATACTCTGATATACCTGTACATTTTTGTCAATTTTGTGAATACCGAACCCAAAACTGCTGCGTGTTAAAAACTATTTAAACAGAAAACAATAAAATAAATTACTCGTCAGAATTTGCACTCGTATCTCACATCTTTAACGAATTACAACGTGGATTAAGACTCTGTAATTCTGATAAATACGTTTCCATAGCCTTAGAGATAACAACAACATACAAGCTACAGGTGACATGTAAAATATTTGATTACCGTACATAAAAAGCAAATACATTTTTTTTTACATAAATTGAACAAAAATTGTATAATCTATAATATTAATATGATTCTAAATAATAAAACTTATAGAAGTTAAATAATAAGGAAGAAAAATGTAAATTATGGTTGATAACTTTGTAGTTGTTTGAAAATTAGTTTTTCTTATAGTATAGTGAGGACAATTTCTAATAGTACTATTACTTTTGGTAGAGGTTGTAGTAATAGTTGTATTTTAAAATACTAAGATACTAAGTAATAGAAGCAAGAGTAAGTCCAGATTAAGCTGTAAGAACACTGCAAAAATCAATAGCGTACCTCATAGATAACGTTTATTTTAAATTACTTTCAGAAAAATACTTTCTTAAAAATATCGATCTATATATATTCTTATTTATAATTCAAAATATTAACTCATTAGTTTAACTTAAAATATGCGCAATAATATAAAAAATAATAATTAGACTATCAATCGTTTATTATTTGCCACAAGAGCGACACGAGACATGACATTAACTGTCAAAACATCGGAAGGAAATTATTTCAAATGTCTCAATAAGGGAACAACGATATGCAGCCAAATAATGGTGGTTATTTCTTATTATCAATGGCAAGACGCCTTTCCTAGCAGCATTTTCCGTTCTTGCAACTGTACGTAAATACAGTTCACTCAGGTCATATTGGCTACTCTCATATAACTTCCGATTAGCATAAGGTCTGAAATTTTGGAGAGTTGGGTAATTTAATTACTTCGACCCCAGTACTTGACTGGTACTTATTTTTTCTACCAAGCTTACCACCTGAAAAACAATTTTAATAAGACAAGCAGATGATATCCAAGAAATCGATATAAAGAAAGTATAATCTCTTTTATCTCCAAAATATTTCAAAACGTTGGAATTATATAAACTGACTGCTGTATAAAGCTAAAGGTAAATGATAGTATCTGTTTATTAAACTTCAAAATGTTTCCTTACAGCACACTTATCATCCATCATAAGTATGGTATTTAACTGAAATAGTCATTCATGTTATCGTAAGTGCTATAAGAACTTTTTTTTCGATATTATGAGATTAAATGATATGAGAGAAAGTGTACATTATTCAAAATACCACTACGCAAAAGCAACAAAGTATTCTGAAAGTGTATTCCCATGCAGTGAATGAAAAAGGTCTGAAACAACTCTGCATAGAACTTGAACCTGACTAAGAACACTACAGATGAATAAAAATATCAAGCAACATCACCGTCTTCTGACGCTATTTCAATCCTCACCATGAGTTATCTGATGGTTTCCCATTATTAGATGTTTTTTCCTGTCTCGATTATTTGAAAAACAACACAGACTTTGCACAACATTGGTAAAAATTGAAAATATTTTGCATAGACACAAAATAACACAAATTAGCCGATAAAATATTGATTTTTGTATAAATTTTCTCTTGTTATTTCAAACGAATCAAAAACTAAAAGCTAAAATGCCTTTTTTTTTCTGTTAACGTGTAACAAAATATAGTTTCAGGCTATTTTAGAATTATATATCGGGTTTTTCTTTCTTTTTCTGTTGTTGTATTTACTTCCTCCTCTAACTATCAAGTTTATTTTCACCATAAGTCTATAACTGATTTTTTTCTATTTTTTTTACTTTTACCAAAAATACTGACATCCTTCACAGTTGTCAACCAAATAAGTTTGCAGTTTCCTTGTAGTTTGCCCAAACTTAGCTACAGTTTACGCATCATTAAACATCATTAGCATTTCCATTTCGTCTGAAGCTTTCGCAGCCACCACAGTAAGAAGAACAAATATTATATAATATATTACGTAGCATAGCCCCGAGAAAAGTTGATTAGTAAGTCAAGTTCTTCGGGCTCCAGCAACGATATTCTCGCTATAATATAGTCAACTTGAAATCGCTGGTGGCCATTCCAGTACATGGGAGGAGCAAACTACCTATGATGTATAGAATTAACTCTTATATACATTTAGAAATTCAATGATAGCGGATCATTATAGGTTTCTGTGGATATAATCCATTTGTAATAAAGGGCTGTAAACATCACAGATGACATTGATGCTTCTCTGAGAGATACCATTAACGTTCAATTTTCTGATTGTGTTAAAAATGTTTACATTTTCAGTACTGCTCTTCTGATACGATAATACAATTTCTTTGCGGAAATGGACAATATCATTACATGCAACTTTATTTTACATTAGTTCGCTTCAAATAGATGAATGATTTGTAACTTCCAAACAGCGATACTTTGCGATTAAAGGATGAAAACCTGTCTCCACTATTGATTTTGAATATTTCACTAAACTACTTAGTGAGGGCCACCACATAGAACTGATAAATCGGAATAGCGTTCTGATTACAATAGTTGTTATAGAGTATGTTTATTCGTTCGAAATTGAACAATCACAAACCGTGTTTCTCGGTTTTATTCGTCACGAAAAAGACATCTCTCAGAGAGGGAAAATACTGCTGGTTACAGCAATATAATACACAAGAGTTATATATGTCTCGAAGAGCCCATCGTTTTGCACCACCTTGCGTATCGACTACGTACAATTGAATATACACAGCACCAGGTAGAGTTTACTTTCAGTAATATATCAATCGCATTTGCTTCGCACCAGTAGAGTGCCTGTCTGCAAATCTTTAGTGATGCAGTTTTGTTGACGTACAAATTTTGGGATTAGAAATAGGCAATGAATACGTTCGCATACGTCACCTTTTGCATAAACATTGTCTCTCATTCGGGGTTATCGATAAAACACCGCAAATCTTGAAAGGAATGATATACATCAAACGATGGCTATGGTTGATTCAGAAAGGAGGGCATTGATATATGATACAAAAATGGAGGTTATATTGCTGTTATGTTTTATAAATACACGTCACAACATTGCAAGTTTTCCCAACCACACGGCTCCCGATTCAGTCCCAATGCGTGGCACATCGGGCAAGTGTCTTCTACAATAGCCTCGGGCCGACCAAAGCCTTGTGAGTAGATTTAATAGACGGAAACAGAAATAAGCCCGCCGTATATATATATATATATATATATATATATATATATATATATGAATGTATGTATATGAATGTATTTGTGGGTCTGAATTGTTCCACTCCGCGTCGCTTGAAAACCGACGTCGGTGTGTTTACGTCCCCGTGGTTCGGCAAAAGAACCCGATAGAACAAGTACTAGGCTAATAGCAAGTCCTGGGGTTGATTTGTTCGACTAAAGGTAGAGCTCCAGCTTGCTCTTAGTTAAATGACTGACACAAGTAAAAGAATAACAGAATACACACACATATGTATGTATGTATGTATGTGTTTATATCATATCATTTAGAAAATCACTAACGAGGTGAGGTTGACAATGAAGACACGTCATCTGTAAAGATGCTGTTATCAACATCATTATCATGTATGTATTTATATATATGTATATATATATATATATATATATATATATATATATATATATATATATATATATATATATATATACACACGTAAATAAATGAGTAAAAGAAGTACATGTGTCTGTGTGAATCTATATATATATATATATATATATATATATATATATATATATATATATATATATATATACACGTAAATAAATGAGTAAAAGAAGTACATGTGTCTGTGTGAATATATATATATATATATATATATATATATATATATATATATATAGGCGATCGACCGCAGAAATAAAATTAAACGAATACTTTCAACAGGAAAATCAAATTACATATGTCCAACAATCAATTCATACATGTAAGAGAGAAAGTACCCACTCGGAAAATAGTGCTATTACAAAACATTAATTTTATAAACGTGCAGAAAACATTTCTGTGTGTATATGCGGGTGTGCGTGCGTACGTGCAATCGTATGAGTGTGTGTGCGTGCGTGCTCGCATGTTGGTATGCGCAAAATAATAAATTGAAACACGAATATTAAAGTGAATTATAAGATGTACAATAATGCAATAAATTCCGAACTTGATGCGTTAAATATGTGAAACGTTGACTTCTAGTTGTACAAGAATACAACTTTGTACGATACAAAGTAAATGAAAAAGAAACACGGCCTCTTCATAAAATGAGAAGATACAATTAAAATAATGTTCACCTGCAATTTCTGTTTGTTTTTTTTTAAATGTATTTTATGATATTTATGCTTTATTCATATATTTTTGCTGATTTCAGTTGTTTGGTTCCTGTCACGCTAAGGGAGATCTTTCAAGTAATTATTTTATTGAAAACGTTTATCGAATTGCTGCGTTACGTTTGATATATGAATAGCAGGAGGCGATGCTCCGCGAAGTAGAAACGCAGATAGTAATATGCACACGCACAAAAGAAAAATATCATATTAAAATCATTAGGCGCAGGCGTGGCTGTGTGGTAAGAAGCTTAGTTCCGTGTTCAGTTCCACTGTGTGTCACCTTGGGCAAGTGTCTTCTACTATAGCCTCCAGCCCTGTGAGTGAATTTGGTGAATGGAAACTGAAAAAAAACCCATCGTATATATATATATATATATATATATATATATATATATATATATATATATATATATATATATATGAGTGTGTGTGTGTGTGTGTGTGTGTGTGTGAGTGTGTGTGTGTGTGTGTGTGTGTGTGTGTGTGTATTTGTGTGTCTGTGTTTGTACCCCCACTATCGCTTGACAACCGATGTTAGTGTGTTTAAGTCTCCGCAACATAGTGGTTCGGCAAACGAGACCGATAGAATAACTACAAGGCTTACAAACAATAAGTCCTGCGGTCGATTTGTTCGATTAAGGTGCTCCAGCATGACAGCATTCAAATGAATGAAATAAATAAAGTAATAAAAGTATAAAAGAATATCTGTGTGGGTATGTGTGTACAGCAAGCTTTGGTATAATTAACATCTACCAATTCATCTCTAGGCATAGCTCAATACATAGTTACACTAAATGACTACTTAGTGTCAACTTACGGAACGTGTCAGTCTGTAGCATGATTGAACTCAGTGTTATACGCTTATGCATAGCACCTCTTCGCCACACAACCTTACTTACGCCTGTATGCTTCCATTTATTTTGCTGCATTTCCAGAGAAATGATCATAAATAGAACTGGATTTCTCATTGTGCTAAAATATATTTTATGTGATATTTTGTGCGCGCGTGTGTGTGTGTGTGTGTGTGTGTGTGTTTCTCATTCTTCATAGTTGTCACACATAAATAGACCGGAACACGTGACTGAAAGCAACGCAGTGAAATGAAACTAACATACAATTGTACATTGTAAAGTCTGGATAAAGAGCGAGAGTGACAGAAAGAGAGGAGAGAGAGAGAGAGAGAGAATAAAAATAACCATACGCTTAAACACAATGTACTATGAGGTCGAACAAATGATGTAAATAATTTTATGAAGCGTACAATTGTAAATATGAATCGAACAAATCGATAGATTTTTGTCGTGTTCTAATAGCGATAAATGTTTCAACGACTATTGCATTGAAAATTAAGTATAAAAAGACGTAGGAAAAAAAAAAACTTTTCCCGAAGGAAAATCTACATTCAGTAGGAAAGATTAGAACGAAAAGAATAGGAATATGATCTGATTTGAATTAGACATACATATGTGTTACTGTGTCAGCACACAGTATCAATGAATCGACCAATAATTAATAGACGTTTTGTCTAATTTTTGAGTCAACGTTAACATATATAACGATTTATATTCTTTTCGTTGTAATTTCAGTTTTGCTCTACTCCAAAGACTGTTGTCCTATACTTTAGAATGTGACACAATCAAGAAATTCGCTCAGCAACTCAGCGTGAAAAAACATAACAAATATTAATATCATTATGCATTGTAGTGAGGCGAGCTGGCAGAATAATTAGGACGCCGAGTAAATTTCGTCGGTCTTTACGTTCTGAGTTCAATTTTCGCGGGGTTCGAATTATTACCGATTATGATCCCGGGACCTCACCAAGAACTTCAGGTGTAATTGTGGACTGTCAACACGGTGGTGCAGGACAACATTTAATAATAGGTCTATATGTCACACAAGGTTACAAAGGCACAGGAAAAACGTTTAAACGTTGCCAAGCACTTGCTTAACTGGGCAAAAGAGACTGGTGAACAAGCATACTTCAGTTATTCTCTGATGAGAAAAATTTCGACTAAAACCAAAAGTCTTACAGAAGAAATAACAGATGATTATGTGCTAATTCTTGTAATGACTACACATTAAGTTTCAATCAACTGTGATGGTTTTAAGAGTGGTGAGTAAACCAAGTCATGTGCCACTTTATATATTAAAATTAAATTTCCTGTATATGGAGAGGTGCTGGAGACACCCTGGATGGATAAGGTAAGCAGTGGAAGGCCACACAACAATCAACAAGTCCACGTAGCTCAAGGATGTAAAGTCAAAGAATCTTTCCTGTCATGTGACACCAAATTAGTGGTCTCCAAACGCTGATGGACTAGTACGTTTAGAACATTATTGAGAAAGATACAAATCAACAGTGTTACAATATAATAGCTTCACTTACGGCAGCCATTTTGCAGGTGACGTTCAAAATGAATAAGGTACATTTAGAATGTCACATGCTGGCTTTTCAAAAACTCCATATCTGCATTTTTAGACAGCCATCGAAGCTGAACGTGGATTAGAATAATCCTATTAGAAAGTTTATAAAGAAAATATGTACGAATTTCTATAAAAATACATTTCCTTTCTTTTTTTTTTTTTTTGCTAGATTAGAGCTGTGTTCTTTAGTTAACAAATACGTCCTCAGTTACTTCTCTCACCCTGCATACATGAGGAGAACTATAGTAGTTTTGCAGCCACAAACAATCTTCAAAACAAACATATCTCATTTGGGGCTCACCGAGTTAATAGCACAGTAAGACACACACACACACACACACACACACACACACACACTACAAACACACTCACATACAGAAGCAAACAAACATTCACACACACAAATTCTCACAGACACGCGTACATATCCACATAAACACACACAAATAGCACACAGACATAGACTCATACACACATGTACTTGTATGCTACTTTGATTGTGACCTAATTCTTTTGATGTTCTATTTATTTCCGTTTGCCATCACCATCACCTCTATTACCAGTCTTGATTGTTACTATGACGATTATATGTTAACATTAACATTAGCATCATTCATTATATTTGTATTAACACACTTCCCTAAATAAATATTTGTACAAATCGTAACACAATATGAATATTTACTGCCGGATGTGTTTCTAAAAGAATACGGTTCGCTATTATACAAAATCGAAGTGTTTTGTAATTTTTATGCATTTGCGCGCGCACGTGCTTATGATTGTGTGTTTGTGCGTGCGTGTGTGTGTGTGTGTGTGTGTGTGTGTGTGTGTATGTGTGTGTGTGTATGTGTGTGCGCACGTGTGTGTGTGTGTGTGTGTAAGCACACGTTAACATCGTGAGACCATGATTCTGCACCTTGTGAGATATGATTCGCTATTTTTGACAGTGAAGTGTCTAATATCACGATAAAGATCCACGCACGTGTGATAATCCCCATAAGTACAATTACTGTACTGTAATGTGCTTTTCGCTTATTTTCTCCTGGTGCTGTTTTATGCCTTGATCTTTCTTCAGCCGCAGCTCTTGTAATTTTTAAAATTCGTCTACTTACAGAATCTGGCGACAGCGATCGCCAGGTGCATAACTCCACTATTATTATCAACGTCCACCCAGAGTATATTCTCGTAACCTTTGGTTCCTATTTTATTCATATGGACCTATAACCATTACATATATTATTATAATTATTTATTGTGTATAAAATGGTTTAAATATTTTGTGTATTGCCTAGGTCGGTCGAATTTATTGCACATAAATGTATGGGTAAAGTCCTTGTAAGCATCTACAATAGTCCAATAGACAGCTGAAAACCACTGGCATAAAGAGGTATTATGCTTTTGTAAACGTCTTTAGAATATAATTGAGGACACTGCTGTATTCCTTTGGCAGAAGCCAGGCCCCCATACAACACATCTTTAGAAATGCTACCATCTCTCTCGCAGTCTACAACGCCTAACCTGCAGAGGTATGTTTCCTGCAGTGGAGTAAAGAGACAGGTAATTTTCTCAGGAGTCATGTCAGTATTATTGGGGATTCAGCTATCTATCTATCTATCTATCTATCTATCTATCTATCTATCTATCTATCTATCGATAGATAGATAGATAGATAGATAGATGGATCGATGAATATATATGTGTGTGAGAGGGAGAGAGGGAGAGAAAGACAGAGTGAGATTGTGTGTGTATGAATGTGCGTGTGTTGAGGTATGTGTTTATGTATGTATGTATGTATGTATGTATGTATGTATGTATGTATGTATGTATGAAAGTATGTATGTATAATATATCCCTACTCACTCGATCAGAAAATAACGTTCAATTAATTTCACAGTCATGCCTCCAGTATGGCCGCATCCATCGAGCTGCCACTATTAGAGCAATAAAAGAATAATCCCAAATATGTGTTACTGTGTGTAATTGAATTTGATATTAAATACACTGGAAGCAATTATTGTTGAAAAAAAGCATCCTGCCGTTTTATATAATTATATTGTACATTAATTCGAAATGTATTTAACTGTATTGGAATAATTATATCTTAAAATAGCTTCTCGTAAAAAATAATTGAGCTAACATCATTCCATATAACAATATTTTTAACAGTTTTGTAAACAAATATAAAATAATAGTTCATTTCCAGTCCACCCACGAACTTATATTTCTTCATTGCGAAAGAGGATGGAGGCAACATTTTATTTCACAAGTTGACTCATTAGAAGCTTCGATAGATATTTGCATAATTTATTTCAGAGTAACAGAAATACCCGGCGTTGTTCGGGATTAAAATGGCAAGGATTCTTTTATTGCTTTACTTGCTTCAGTCATGTGTCTGAGTTCATGGTGGAACACCGCTTTTAGTCGACAACAATCGACCCCAGGATTTATTGATTGTAAGCTATCGGTGTCTTTTGTAGAACTGCTTAATTACGTGGATGTAAACACAGCAACATCAGTTGTCAAGCGATGGTGGGTGTACGAATAAACACACATATACACGCACACACACATGCAATTATACACATATATATGACAGTCTTCTTTCAGTTTCCCTGTACGAAATCCACTCAAAAGTGTATGGTCAGCCTGAGGGTATTGTATATATATATATATATATATATATATACATCACCCCCCCCAAAAAAAAACGAAGAACAAACACACAAAAACAACAACGTGAGTACGTAGTACATGTAAAGTACTAGCAGTCGCTCAGGAAAGGAAAGAAAGATGGTTTAACGTTTCGAGCAAAGCTCTTCTTCAGGAACAGAGAAAAGTCCAATAGATAAGTAAAACAGAGGAAAAAAAATCGCCGAAACGTTAAACCATCTTTCTTTCCTCACCTGAGCGTCTGCTAATACTTTACATGTACACCGTCCTCACGTTGTTGTTGATTTTATATATATATATATATATATATATATATATATATATATATATATATAGGCATATAAGAGGATAATGTTTCTATGAGGAACGTGAAGAGTGAAAATGTATAGTAAGCTGTACCGTTCATGAATTTTCCGCAGGAACCAAAAAGACAATAGGACTGAAATCAAATAGAAGCGGTTAAAATGTAAATATTCAGCAACGGCTTTATGCGTACATGTGTGTGTAGCTACCCATAGTCGCTACGTCAGTCATACACGTGTGTATCCAACTAACTGCAGTTGCTATATCAGTACGGGAAGTTGATATTTAGAAAAAAAATTTTATGATTTAATCCTATATATGAAGCAATATTATTAATTTTATTTATATACAAATAAAATGATGACCTTATTATATCTCCAATGTGATATATATTCATGCATCCCAAGTATGGAATCAAATCGTGCAGCCGTTTTCGTGTGAAAAGCGAATACACACTAAGATCTATTTTGTATATATTAGATATTTATGTGCGCGTATGTGTGTGTTTTTGCGTGTGATTTGTGTGTGTGTTCTTGTGTTAGTGGGAGGGAAACGCGCTGAATGAAAGATGGAGAAAGAGTGAGAGAGGAAAGTATATGGATAGTCTGTATAAATTTATAGAGGGTCAGGAATTGCTAACAGGGTTAAAAATTTTGCTCTGCACTCATGGATTTCCTCGTTTGAATCCATTGTGTGGTATGTTGGGAAATGCCTTAACTATTATAAAGATCTGGCAGTGCCCCACGCTGATTCTACTTCAGAATTACGTTGAGGATACACATATCTGTTCAGAACAGAGGATCAAAAAGGCAAATTCACGATTTAATGTAAAAAAAAAATCGATAATATAAGTTATAAAGTTAAATAGGTAATGGAATCTATACGGTCGTATAAAAGCCATGAATCCGAAAACCATTATAGCCGTCGTAAAATGATTGAAACCTGCGAACTAATAAAACCGAATAATGATAATATGTTCAATAAGGAGAGATATAATAGGATTTTTTGTAAACTTTACACTTTTTGAGTAATGTTCGTTGAGTAGAATCTAGTATTCATGTCGCTGGGTGTAACATTTCTCTCTGTCAATTTGCATGTTATCGGCAGGCCATTTCGAAAACGATAAATGTTCTCCATGTTGTACATTATTAACAGGGTTATATTTTCTTTAATATATCTTTTATAGGATTGTCAACATTTTATTCATCGAAACGAATCGTATCTTATAACATTTCAACATTGATATTGATTTGTATTTATTTAGGAAGATCTCTTTGAAATAAACTAATTTATTATTTCGCTATCGAAATCGCTTTGCAATTTACCATATCATAAATATTTCTCACACACAAATCTCACATTAATTTCGGAAAAAAATCATTCTCAAATATACTTTCACAAATGAATGGTGATACGATCCACAATTTATATTGCTCATATTACCAAATGCAATCAAATTTTCAGTGAGTGAAAAACAGCTTATCTTATTTTCCACACATACACACACTCAGAAACACACACACACACAGACATATGTGTATATATATATATATATATATATATATATATATATATATATATATATATATATATATATATATGTAGAGAGAGAGAGAGAGAGAGAGAGAGAGAGAGAGAGAGAGAGAGAGAGAGATGTGAGTGTGTGTGTTTATGAGGTACACGTTTGGAGTGTGGTTCAAATCTGTGTATCTTACGAGTTGCTTTACAATAGGAATTTTAATAGGACATTCATTAACAGAAGGTGTTACGAAACACAGCTACAAAAATGTCATGATTACTAATGTAATTTCAGAGATTGGCGGTATAAGGATATATGTTCACATACGTACGAACAGACGGACATGTCTGTGTTTGTGTTGGTAAAGAGATATTTTTGTACACATATGTATATATATATATATATATATATATATATATATATATATATATATATATATATATATATATATATATATATATATATATATATATATATGTATATATATATATGTATTTATATATGTGTATATATATATATATATATATATATATATATATATATATATATATATATATATATATATATATATATATATATATATATATATATATATATATATATATATGTTTATATATATATGTATTTATATATGTATATATATATGTATATATATATATATATATATATATATATATATATATATATATATATATATATATATATATATATATAGCCATATATATAGCCATATATATATGTATGGGTTTATATATGTATGGGTTTATATATATATATAGATAGATATATGAAGGTCGTCTCTCAGTTTCTGTCAATCAATTCCGCTCACAAGACTTTGGTCAGTCCGAAGCTATAGTTTAAATGTTCAGCTGTAATAGAAGCAATTTTCTGTTAATCTGATTGGTTACTCTACACCTTTGTAGAATGCTTGTTTATTATTCTTACACAAGATTATTGATTAGTCAACTGGATTCAACTTCCATGTTACTATCAATATAATTTTTGTACAAAGAACAGTACATGCGTGTATGTGTGTGTATTTATTTCCATGTTTATGTATGTGCAGAGAGAGAGAGAGAGATAGAGAGAGAGAGAGGGGGAAGGAGAGCAAGAGAGAGAAAGTGAGGGTGGTATTTATTTACAAATTAGTGTAAGATGGTATCATGTACGAATGGCATTAGAATATTGCCACATCTTCTAGAATCATTATTATTACCTCTCATTCATTTATCCTTCGAAATACAAAATTAATCCTGAATTTGTTGAATACTCAATAGAGAACCGTCTTTTTATCCTTATACCATGGACGTATCGTTATTTGTATAAGCCATGCGATAATCTTCTGGAATATCTCATGGTACAACCCTGTTTAATAAATTCTTCTGCGAACCTGTATGCCTTAACGCTATATTCATTTTTTTCTGTTTTCTTTCACGAACATTAGCAAAATTGTACAAATGTATGTGTTTACTTGTGATAAATACAGATGTTTATATCAAGATAATATTTATTTTCGAGACATATAGCATCTTCATAACCGTAATGAGTTGAGAATACCCATAGCATTTAAAAGCCTCATCACAAACTCCTATTTCGTTACTCCTTCTGCTCCGAATAGTTAGTATTTGGATTAAATTAACCAAAACATGACGTTTTTATGAGCTATATATAACATACGTAATATGCAACACTACAAGTAATAAACAAATGCTACTTAAATAGAATCTGCAAAAATATGTGATTTCTATGAAAGGAGCCCTTCATACCTATTGTGGAAATAAATGCTCGTAATTCCCGGGCCAAAACTGGAATCCCTATTTCTTTGCTCCACTTGTTCCAAATAGCAAGCAATTTTAAACTTACACATGATTTTCAAAAGTTATGTAACACCAAATTTGCTGTTAAATTTATATATCAGAAAAACAGTCTGGATTCTTATGATATGCTTTTTATTTTTCGAATGCTCAATGAGAGTGTTGGAAATAAATGCCCCTCATTCACAAACTATAGAGAAAGTCCATACAGAGGAATGTGATCACCTGATTTATATAATTGGTAATGATTAAATGGTCATATACCCTAATATATTCAGAAAAATATGTAAGAATCATATTACAACATTAGATTTAAGTGTTCCGAAGACGAACGGGATATTTATGGAAGAAGAATTTGAATGTATGTTCAGTGGACGCTGACCTTGGGCCAAACCAGTGGTTCTCAACAATTTGTTTTCATGTGGACCCCTTTGACCTCTATTTTATTCTGGTGGATCTCCATAACCACTGGATGCTTAAAAAAAATAGTTTTATTGATACTTATTTTAAATTTTCTATTTTGTGTTTCACACATTAATTTGCGTAGGTTTGCAATAATTCTCTCTACGAGAAATTGCTTCAATGGCTGGAAACGTGTTAAACTATGCTAAACATTTGAGAAAGAAACCTAGCTTTTTCATGCAATAGATATATCTAAAGCAATTTTACTATTCTTACTAAATCTTAAATGGGCCCCCAGGGGTCAGATGCAACCTAGTTAAGAACCACTGTGCTGCATGACAATTGTATTGAACTATGGACAACGAATACTTTATTATTCAATCATTTTTTCTTGTGAAACATTTATAGAAAATTATTTCCCACGAAAGGATGAAAGGCAACGTCGACCTCGGCTGAATTTGAACTCAGAAGGTAAAAATAGACGAGATACCGCGAAGCATTTCGCCCGGTGTGCTAACGGTTCTGCCAGCTCGCAGCCTTCTATGCTTGAATGCCACTCTTTCGTTCCTCGTCCGTCGGCTTGTTCGCTCAGAATAAACTCTGGTTGGAAACCGTTTCACCAATTTCAGTTACCTAATCTTCGCTTATCTAAATGCTGCAACGAAACCAAGTTGCTATTCAGGGCTCGTCACCTTTTTAATATTTTGCATGATTCGTTATAAAAGCAGATTTGTAGATGTGCCATTAGTTTTATTAAGAATTCAGATTTCTTTGGCTGTTTCATGGGAAGAAATGTCTGCCGCTTTAAACTGTCCGGCGTCTGGTGCGGGCAAATCTTCGGAATTATTTCTAGTCTTTTCTTCTCCCTAGTAACTTAGTCATCAGTGCTCCCTTTAAATAAAGCTACTCAGTTAGAAAGGATTATAACCAATCCTTCTAACGGCAAAGATGAAAGAAATTAATTTCAAGTTAAATCTCTTGCTGCTTAATGTGCAGCTCTGTTGCTATGTTTCCGACTGCTTGCTTATCCAAGCAACACTATCGATCAGCATTCAAGGATCAGTATTGACGGAAGTAGCTATTTTGCTTTACACATTACAAAATAATTCGATGTTAAATTATGAAAACAACAACATATTGCAACGGTTGAATATATCTGTGTTTCGTAGTGTTTAGGGTGACAGGCGCGGTTAGAAGTAATGAAGATTACTAATGAGATCATCCGTTGGTGTATTTATATAAAATTATCCCTCACCTATTTGTAGCCAACGAAGGGAACTCCAATATTAGCGATGGCGGGGCTTAAACTTAGGCTTTTAACATCTAAATGAAAGTTGTATCTAAAATTAAGAGTCAATCATTTTCGAGCTGTTTAATAACACGATCGAGTCATATGCTGAGTTCTTCACAATCCCTATATGTCTTTGCTAACATAGCAGACACATCAACCTTTAAGTGTCATGAGATAATCCGTCGTTGTTTCTATAAACTCACTTTAATACATTAACCATGAACAGTGGTTCTCAACTGGGGTCCAATGACCTTTAGGGGTCTGCGTATGATTAATAGTTAAAGTCTATGTGCAATAAATTTGTTATGCTTCTACAATACACATAATATTTTAACAAATTATTTGTATACAATTCCTAATAATATTTAATTATAAAAAATATGTTGTTTTTTTAAGTATGTGAATGGCTATGAGGGTCCATCCGAATAAAATAATAATCAAGAGAGTCCATAGAAGCAAAGATATAATCGAGAAGCATTGCCCGAAAGGGTGACCCTCCTAGTCGACTAAAGCCCGGATATAAAATAAGTTATACTAAACTAGTAATACAAATAGTACTAATTTGTTACTCAATATACCTGTACACGCATATCATTGACTTGGTACATATACGTGTATAGACGGATACTAACAAAGTACAGTTATCAAAAGGTACTTAAACAACTTTCTCTGAGTGTGATGGGAGTGAGACGGCTCATATTTCATATAACAATAAAATGGTTGTTTTACGCTTCCATTTCATTAAAAAGAGAATTAATAATTTGTATAAAGATAACATAACGTTGATAGCTAACACACAAGAGACATAGCAAAACTAATAATCATCTTGTCTTTGTCTTTGAATTTTGAATCTAAACACATTGGTATAAAATCACATTTCATAATTCCAGCGTTCACGTTTTGTGTAGCCTGTATTCAGCTCTTATTGTTTTGTTTCCAACTGATTAAAAACGAAAATGGATAATCTATAGGGTCATAAAAAAAAGCTAAATGGCAGAGATTTCAGAAATAACAAAAAAGAAATTAGACATTTTATCTTAAGTTTTGATAATGTTGACAAGACCTTCGACCGTACACATATGGCTCTGTTCATGTCTTTCTATTTTGTACAGCCCTCTTGCCCTTGCTTAACGGTATCGTCCACTTTCCTGACGAAACGACTGTGCAGATCACGTGGAATTTACTTTTCTGCTTCTTGACTCAAATTATCGACAATTCTATTTTCCCAGTACTTCTCTCTACCTTTCTTGCTGTCTGACTCTCTCTCTCTCTCTCTCTCTCTTTCTCTCTCTCTCTCTCTCTCTCTCTCTCTCTTTCTCTCTTCATGCATACACACACACTTATGTGTGTATATATATATATATATATATATATATATATATATATATATATATATATATATATATATATATATGTATGTATATATGCTAGCCATAGTATAATAATCTGCGTATAAAGGGGTTTCTTGGTGAAGTGGGAAAGGATTTTGTGTACATACACCCTTGATATAATGATAACATTCAGCCAGTCAGAATAAGAATGTGGAAAAATTGCCACCGTATAGGATATCATTTCTTAGATAACGTAATGACACTACAAATACTTTCAATATTTATATATACTGGTTACCAGGTCAAACATTGAATATTTATATAAACGTGTTACTAAGCCAAATACGTTTTGTCATCTTCGAACCAGTAAGAAAGGAAACATACCGAGAAGTAATATACAAAATATAAGCTCAACATCCAGATGTTTACAAATATAAAGTTGTTACTAGTTCAAGTATGTTGCGCCATCTTCGAATCTTTAAGAAATCCTTTTACAGCGTCTCGTCAATGGGCGCCCAGGATTGTATATTTACAACCTTTTGGCTACTGGACGAATTTTTCATTTCTGATAAAATGCAGTGAATTGCATTCTTACGAGTTCTAAGATACTTCAAACTTTTAACAATTTTATATTTGTTGACAATTCCGCCTTTTTTGACGATCTCTTATGAACCGCTTCTGGAATGTTTCTTATCAAGATCCAGCCGTAATCTGCCATCATGTTTCAGCCCCATCGGGCCTGGTAGCGTTTCTCCAACACTTTTACGTCTTCGTGAAAGTGTTCACCTTGTTCTTCACTAACATAATCCACGTTCGCTGGAAACCCAAGTGACAGCGTAACTAGTGCAATTTAATGCTGATTCTAGATCCAGGTGTTTGTAAACTCAAGAGCGGATCCTCCACAATCTCTTGATAGTTATCAGCTTTCCCGTTTCCAAAGAAATTGTGCACAATATCAGAGAAGGACTTCCAAGCTCTAGCCTCCGCCGCCTTCATTGGTATAACAACATACGGATCCCCGAGGAGTGTTTTTATTTGATGTCCATCAAATATTCCTTCCTTCTTCTCGTCACAATTTTGGAATGGATTGTACATATATATATATATATATATATATATATATATATATATATATATATATATATATATATATATATATATATATATATATATATATATATATATGTATGAAGCAGTCTTCACCGTGAGCTTTGAAGAACTGCTTCATCCCACCAACTTTCAACAAAGGTTTTGCAAAGTTTGTGGGGAGCCCAGGTTTTGTCCTGGTCGCCAATCGTTATCTTAAAGTAAGTAAAGTTATTAATGATGCGCCTTTCAGTCTGCAGAGTAAAGTTCCCACAGATATAATAGAAATATGCGAGTCATTACAGCACGTCCTTCCTTTTGATGTTGTATCCATAACAAGATCAGAGTGGTTCAGGTCACACCGGAAAAGAAGAGATAGGGTTTTAAAACAAAACTCTGCTTCAACATATTATTCAAAATTATCATCACAATCCAGTCAACATTCCCACAAATTGTGATGCAAAGTTAAGCTTTGGTGTGCTTCAGGTAAATAAATGTATATACTGATGGCACAAAGATGTGATGCGATAGATCAAATCTGAGGTCGGTCTTGGAAAATTAGTCTAAGATTCTATACCAGAAAAATGATTTTTTTTTTGTTGACCAGTATTATTATGAATTTTCTTTGTAATAAATTCATAAACAAAAGATCTATTTTCCTTTAAGACAAATAGGAGCAAGCGATTGCTATCGCTCTCACTTGTACAACCACTATTTCTATAATCTTTACAGGGTACAGGTCGATTCAAACATGCCAATATATTATACTTTTCATAGATCGGTGAGCAGGTAGAATTGTTAGCGTGATGAGCGAAATGGTGTCTAGCATTCTGTCTTTACGTTCTTAGTTCAGATTCGACAGAGGTCGCTTTTGCCTGTCATTCTTTCGGCGTCGCTAGGATAAGTACCAGTGAAGAGCCAGTGTCGATGTGATTGACTTACTACCAAAATTACTGGCCTTGTGCTAAAATATGAAATCAGTATATTTTTCATGATTGAACCACTGAATTTTGAAGTACTGTATAAGGAAGAGCATAATGCCACTACATTTATCAATAGTGATCTTTCAAAGTGGTTTCATGATGTTTTCTCGGCGAAGAATACAGTTGGAAATGTAATCACTGAGTTGCTGATTAAGCAGCAAGAGATATATCTTCAAAACATTTTCTTTGATGTTAGCAGTTGAAGAATTAAGTGTAATCCCTTATAACTGAACAGCCTTATTCAAAGGCTGCACACTATGATACTAGAAAGAGAAAATTAGAAACGACTTTCAAGCATTATCTGCATCAAAAGCCAGATGGATGGATGCAGCAAATAACTGTTCGTTTCAAACAAGAACAAGAGAAAAAATGTTGAAACATCAGAAAACGAATAGCCCGTCTAAGGAGGCGCTGATGAATATGCAAACGTTGTTAGAGGATAAGTAATCTAATAGAGCCTGTAAGAGTAACTAGTTGCATTTGTTGTAGCAGATCTTGGCCGATGAATGAGCAATACTAGTGAACTTTGTCAATACATGGTTAGATAACTGAAATGGTATTGTGCTTGAGTTTCTTTTCAGGTGGCAGACGGAGAGATGAGGAAGCAAACAGCAGCGTTATATAAAGTCCAGATAGCAGATATTGAATCTGGATGACGTATGCATGTATATGCGTGTAGTGAGATATATGTGTGTATACATGTATATCTATATATACAACTTATAAGGTTGTATATATATGTTTAAATGTATATATATATATATATAAATGTAACTACCAGGATAGGAACAAATCACATAAGTACCAAGGTTACTGCCTACTTATAAAGGTAGAAATTCCAGGGTTAAGGGAAATGTTTTTGTATAACTTAGATAAATTAAGAAATGGAGTCAAACGCAGGTGTTATTCAAATCTTTATACTTCCGACATATGTTGCGAAGAAACATTGATATTATTCCGGAGGCAATGAAATGGTGTAAAAGCATCCAGTCATCCATTTCTTAATTTATCAAAGTTATACAAAAGTATTAAGCTAAAATATCTTCCTAAAATTTCTTCAGTCTCTCTTATTTCAAAATTTGTAATACTCCTAAAAATTAATAATTTTCGTTTTAATTAAATAAAAAACAAAAGAGTAACTAATGAAAAAATGTGTACGTGCGATTAAACATATTGCGCTCAAATTATCATGAAATGTGATTTTAAACTTCTGTTTCCATTCTATCTCCAAGAGAGTATGTAACATTTAAGCCCAGATAACTTTCATATTTCTTCCGTTGTGTAATACATCTATTTTCTTTTTGTTATCTGTCTAGAAATTACCAATTTTCATTTTAATTAAATTGAATTGACACACAGCAATTTGTTTTACTGTTAGACAAAAGATGAACAAGCCGTTTCCTTGTCGTGGCTGAAATTTCTTTGCAGATGACGTGGCAAATGATAAAGAATAATAGAGTAGCGTTGGATGTAGGTTAACACGTAGTGTTTAAACTGGATGGCTAGAAATAATTGTAGAGTGCGCATCAGAATTATTAAGGTAAAACATACTTTTAAAAGGTTGCGTGACGTTCGATCATATAATGATATAAATAATATATATGTATACATATATACATAGATATATGCACGTACATACATATATATGTGTATATACATGCATATATATATATATATATATATATATATATATATATATATATATATATATATATATATATATATATATATATATATATATATATAATTCATGAAATAGTTAACCTTGAATAGGTCAATTTCTGGATTAGTCTAATAAATTTTCCTGATCGGTAAGGCATACTGAGAGAAATAAACATAGGTACGTATAAATATCTTATTTATTTATACATACCCAAGATGGTTCGCATAATTAACAATACATTCGTATATACGCCATCTGATTTTGTAATATCTTAGCATTTTCTACTCCTGTTTGAAATGATGAGCTATCTGCTACAATATACCGCCGGTCTTCTGGTCCAAGCAATATTTGCAAATCATTTCCAGTTTCCTCTATGTAATCAATTATCAATAAGTGTTCTCTTTAAATAATTCTCTTCAGTTACAAGGGATTATAACCAATTTTTCTAACTGCTAAGATCAAATAAAATGCGTTTAAGATAAATCTCTCGTTGCTTAATCTGAACGTCAGTGATTACATTTCCAACTGCAAACTTCACCAAGCAAACGTCAGCAAGACTATTTGAAACACCAGTAGTAAGAAAGGTACCTATGCTGTTTTATACACTACAAATAGCCTGATGCTCAGTAGTACCTGTATAAAGAATATAATATATTGCAATGTCTAAATCTAAGTGTAACTCGTAGAGATTATGTTGACAAGCGCTTGTACAGAGCATAGACAAGATGATTAATGAGAGCGACGATCCGAGGTTTTATATAAAATCTTCCTTCTCCTAGACTCTGCCGAACAAAGCAACACTCAAGATACTGAGGACTTTACATCGCCTAAATGATTACTGTAATTAAATCTAAGGGATCCTCACTTCTTAGGTCCATCTCTATGTAGTGGTCTTCTCTATCCACATACTTCGATAGTACAACGTTGAACTTATAACGAGTTGCCCAGCCTTGAACATAGCTTTATTAATCCTTCTGCGTTTTTAGCAGCACAACTCACCAGATAACACTAAAAGTTGAGCCTGATAGTCACCAACAACCGATTCCTAACATAACATTCCTAACATTGATGTAATACTGGTTTCAAATTTTGGCAGAAGGACAGGAATTTCGTAGGGAAGGGATAAATGAAAGGCAAAGTCGAAATGCTTAGCGGTATTTCACTCGTTACTATGTTATGAGTTCAAATTCTGCCGAGGTCGACTTTGTCTTTCAACCTTTCGGGATCGATGAATGACGTCCTAGTGAAACACTTTCGTCGACCGTTCCATTTTATATGCGTGTACGTTTTCTTCTGCATTTTTTTCCTTTCTCCCATAACATTACCTCTCTTCCTTTACTCACAACTGCGCAGAATCTGTGTTGTTGCACTTCTAATGTTTTTCTCATCATAGAAATATTTCTCTTTTCTAGTATTAATCTTTATAACTTACTTGTTCCCTATTGCTATCAAATTACTTTCTTCCATTTGTAAGTTCTTTACTTTCTGTCTCTCTGTCTCTCTGTCTCCCTGTCTCTCTCTCTCTCTCTCGCTCGCTCTCTCTCACTCTCTCTCTCTCTCTCTCTCTCTCTCT
>NC_142950.1:29716004-29723504 GCF_046866305.1 Octopus bimaculoides | reverse complement strand
TAAAAGTAATTAACACTTTGTTGTTGCATTGGTGTTTGATGTTAGTGTGATATATGTATGACTATAGTTGTAGAGGCGCAGACATGGGTGTGTGGTAAGAAGTTTGATTCCCCATTATATGTTCCCGAGTTCATTCCCATTGCTTGGAACCTGGAGAAAATGACTTCTACTCGCTTTCACAGAATAAAGCCTTGCCATTTGGTCAAACACGCCTACCTTATTTTGATGAAAAATTATGGTGTCAGGCTTTTTCAGAAGGAACTTCTACATGTTGGAGTAAGGTACTCAAAACAACAAAACACTTTCATATTTTTTACTGGTACGATGTGTGACATTAGGATTGCCTGTGGATTTCAAAACCAATGTTTCGTGGACTGCTTTCACTTGTTTTACTGCTTCTGGTTACGGGCTGTATAGGCTATGCAATTACTGAATATCTAAAACGCTGTCATGTGTATTTATAAAGAAGAGCAAGTGCAAGTTTCAAAAGCTGCGGACGCCTGCGAAACTTATAAGCAGTATGTGGCTTATATAATATATATTGTATATAGATATTGTAAAACTATGAAAAATCAAGCGCCATGATGTCAAAATCTACAACAGGTTTTGAATTGTGTGCAATAAACGTTTCAAAATGCGTCAATCGACGCATTCGGTTGTAATAGCGTTAAATGATCTCTTCTGAAAGCCATCTGCAGAAATGGCGTAAATACTGAAAGAAAATACAAAAGATAATGATACCTATGAATATTTGATGATGCGTCTGAAGGGACAGTATCTAAGACGTACAATCGCCTTCATACCTATTAATATTGCAGAGCGTAGTTATATACAAAATCGCCCAAAGAAAAGATTAATTTTTGGAGAAAGAAAGGAGCTTTAAATATCCTATCCTCTGGATAGTTAATATGTCTGAGAAAATACACAACTGAAAAATCTGAAATGTGATATGGCAAGACCTTTGGATTCAAAATGAAAACGATACTTTTGTTTCTTCAACCATATACAGAGCTGGTAGTAAGTTTATATATATATATATAAATATGAACATGAACACACATTCTTATATACATGTAAATACGTGTATATAATACTTGAACATGAACACACATTCTTATATAAATATAAATACATGTATATATACTTGCATCTATAGACACATACATACGCATGCATATCCAGACACTTCGACCCGATCATGTCCGAGTAGAGTATCGTCATAATTTGGAGAGTTTTACATTTCTTAGATATTACTAGAAGAGGCTTGTACAGTGAGGACGCCTGCCTGTCTTTTATCTGCTAGACAGTTTCAGAATTAATCAAGTTATATTTAGATCACAATCTGTTGTAGGTCCTTTCTGGATAACATAGTAGAGGTTATATCTCAGGAAACGGTTGCTTAGTAACGCAATGTGATACTCAACCTCTCCATCATCATAATTTGAAGAAAACTGAACACTGTCTAAAGTCGCGTGCCTAAAAGGTTTAGAATTACATACTTTCAGACGGTCGAATTTGCTACGCTGCTCCCCACCATCACACGACTTTTTACCTTTCTATGTTTCCCAAGAATTTCCTGTGCGTGAAATTAATTATAGAGAGTTAATCGTGCACTAAAGTACATTTACATTTCGTATGAAACAGCATTCCTCTCGGTGATGCAGCTCTACATCGGACAACTTTCAATTCTACATTAACGTATCTTTTAATTGGACAGATATTCAAAGAAAGGCTGTTAAGATGGATATAAATATTAATGTTTTTCAATTGCTTTTGCGGCGTATTCGTTGGCTATAGCGTTTCGATGATCCTATGCACTTGGTATATAATCATTGACGTTAAGTTGATTTCATCACTGCTTCTAACAGCCATTGCTTTTATGCTGCTGTGGCTTTAGCAATTCAACCCACCCATACCAGCCTGGTAATGGAAAGAGCGGTTCAGTTGCTTATGAAGCGACTTTACAGCAGGCTGCACCAGATAATATTTTACCAGAATCACCCTTGTGTATCTTACATGAACTCAAATACATACATATATACGTACACCCACCTATATACATACATACATACATATATACATACATACATACATACATACATATATACATACATATATAAATATATTTATATACATATATATATATATATATATATATATATATATATATATATATATATATATATATATATATATATATATATATATATATATATATATATATATATATATATTCATCACTTTGCACCGTTAATCCCTACACATTTTTTCACTCTCCGTTTTTAGCTCCATCAATGGTTTCTACCGAAAAGCGTTGGTTGGCTCGAAAAGTCAAAGACTTTTCCATTCTTCCTGAGCGTCAAACATGGGCTTCTTGTTTCTTTACTTGTCTTCGTCTTTTGTTTTTTTGTAAATTTGAAATATATACGTGCGTGTTTGTGTGTGTGTCTGTGTGTATGTATACATATACATATATAGAGAATGAGAAACAGTGAGAGTGAGGCATACATATATGCATGCTCGTACTTAAACTCAAGTCTGCGCGTTGTGTAGTCCGAGATCATCTTATTACACTAGAGTAACTGCCTACCTTCATCACACAATCCCCATGTAGTTGCCTTGCTCCCTTTACGGATTTCCTCACAGTTACTTATCCTTAAGACGTCACAGTAAACACATTGCTCAAGTTTGCTTCACCATGCCACCAACCCTCTGAAACCTATCCTTTACTCAGGTCCGCTATGCAGGTCAGGTCGTCAAATTGCTGTAGTCTGAACTAAAACGTCCACTGCATTTTGGCGACAACGTTAGGAAAATCTGCAAACATAATAGGTTCCCATCTACCAATGAAATATGTAAATTTCGGTCAATTAAATATAGTTAAATTCTATTTATTTGATAGCTTTCCATATTCTGCTGTGCGAGTACTACTCCGAAGATACTGCACAGAGCCTGTCCACATTTCAGAGATTTTTTATGTAGTGTCATTATTCTTTATTTTTAACGTTTTATTTCTTATAATGCTTTGGCTGGCCAAGATAAATATCCTCTGAATTGTTCCCGTGTATTTATTTACAATAAAGTAGAACTATATTTAAAGCAGTGAGCAATTATTATGCTTTTTATCTGCAGCATTGCATTACATAATATAACGTTAATATGTGTCCTCGAGTATAGGAAAGACGACGGCGACAGACTGCAGATATATGTGCAATTCCAATGCGGTTACATTTTCCTTTTATTCCTTCACTAGAATATATATTGCTGACAATAGAGAATCGTATTTTTTTTTCAAACGTTTAACACAATGAAAAGCGAGGTGACTTCCAATGCAATGTAACATGTGATGTTTAATGGAGAAGTCGATATATATATATATGTATATATATATATATATATATATATATATATATATATATACATATATATATATATATATAGACACACACACACGCACACACACACACACACACACACACACATATATATATATATATATATATATATATATATATATATATATATATACATACACATATATTGAAAAAGCTATGCTGTTTTCTATTCCTGTTATGTTTGCCGCCGGGGGTACTATATGCACTGTTTCGTAAAGTTATTTCTTTGGTCAATATATATTGGTTTCAGATTTATGATTCGTAATATAAACTACCGTGCATTCTCTCTTTAAATAGTCGATAAAAGCAGCTGTTATTGCTTATTTCTCCATGTACATATGCGGGTAAAGCAGAGTCTATTGCTTAACTTCTTAGTGCTATATATATATATATATATATATATATATATATATATATATATATATATATATATATCCATCAATGGGTGATGATGCTTATTTCTGCTTTGAGGGGAAAATATGAAAGCAAGTGTGTTAGAAAGGCATCAGTATGAGATTGCTATTCTTCTTAATGTAGCCTGATTTATATAGTGACAAAACCGATCTGGGTAGTTTTTCAAATGACGAATTGGAGGTCTCTGAATACAAATTCATCTAATCCACTGCCACAGGATAAATAACATGATTCTACTCTGAAATGGAATATCACATGGTTGAAATACAATATTAATATCCTGTCGGTTTACTCTACACAAACAATAATACAGGGTATCCATGAATTGTACTTATAATTTTTTTTAAATATTAAGACAAAATAAGAGCAACTCACCTTACTTTACTGCAAAACATAGAGAAACACATACAGTTTTATTAGAAGCGTCAGAATGCTTCAGCCTGGGCTCCAATGGTTGCATGCATTCAGTTGAATTATCCTTTTTCCATGTACTTTTCAAATTGTAAACATAGTATGGACACCCATTTGCCGTTGCTTTATCTTGCAACAACACCGATAGGTACATGAGCAAAATTACTGCAGCCATTTTCATACAACTTTCTTGAAAATATATCGAATGTAGCCAGCTTTTCCTGTTGCTGTAATTGTTCGTGTTATTGCTGCTCTTACGGTTTCTTTAAAACCTCCATACCTCTGTCTCTCTCTGTCTCTCTCTGTCTCTTCCTATATATATATGTGTGTGTGTATGTGTGTGTGTGTGTGTGTGTGTGTGTGTGTGTGTGTGTGTGTGTGTGTGTGTGTGTGGGTGTGTGTGTGTGTGTGTGTGTGTGTGTGTATAGACCTAGCTTCAAAACTTTTCCAATCGTGACCAACCTCGTTTTACATCTTTTTACCGATGTCGTTTTCAGAGTGGGCGCTTTACATTTGTCAAGATAATGGTATTATTTCAACAAAATGTGATTATGTTTAGGAGATAAAGCGAGAACTTAGAGATTTCCTCATTTGCTTGCCATTAAAATTCTCTCTTGCTCACCCGTTTTTTCTCTGTATATGTGTGTGTGCGTGTTTGTATGTGTGTGCGTGTTTGTATGTGTGTGCGCATGCGTCTGTGTGTGTGTGTGTGAGTAAATACTCAGGAAATGGCAAAGTCCATTATATATTACAGTGTATATCCAACACCTGGCAGAATCTCACATATTTACAAATGATTTAATACCAAAGTTATTATAGATAGTTGCTTCTGAATTTCTGATTTACGACTTGCTGTCTGTCGTTACTTATTTTATGTTAACAGATTAACATTTAATCCCATAGATGAGAAAATGCGTAATTAAACCACAAAATGTTTTATCTGGTCAACAAAAGACAATGACTAGAGAAATAACCAGGGGCAGCTGTTACATAAAAAGAAAGAACGAATGATTACATAAGCTGTAGACGTATTGATGATGTGAGCAATATATTTAACAATATATTTTTTTCATGAATAAAGATATAGCCTGAAGTGATGAATAAAAATAATCATCTAAATGATTAATCCCAGAATATGAATTAGTGAAAATTGCTGCTAAATAGAATTCTTTGGTCATTGAGTATAATTTTCGAAAGTACATTTGAATACCAACGCAAACTCGGATTTTCAGAATAAAATAATAAAATGCCTATATATATTTATATGTGCATTTAAATACGTCGATAAGTTAATAGATAGATATGTAGATAAAAAGGTAGAAATTAAATTTGCTTCTTATGATACTGGGGACGAAAGGCGCTTATGTAGATTCATGATTCTCCTCAGATGTTTATAGTCATTGTTAATCACGAAAAATACACTTCTTATATGACAGGTGATAATGGATTCTACTAACGTACCGGAGAATCCTACTGCAATTTAGTGAATGTACACCTATCTACAGTTCTAAAATCACGGGATACAGGTTGCCAAAAGTATGTTAAGAGTCAATGCAGCAATGGATATTAAACAATTGAATAATAATTCTGTTTATGTTACTTTGGAAACATTCATTTCGAACGATCAACATTCTAAATACACGAACTACATGAAAGCTGATGATGGATTCTTTCTTGTTGCTGGACCTGCTTAAAACAGCAGCTAATCACCCTCAAATAACTTCAACCGTCTTCAAAATGAAGGATGCATGAAATACTGGTGGGCGGGTCACAGCTGGTACTCTTATGGTGATAGCTGTACTCGCTCAGTATTAACGTATTATATACTGTTAGTGGAGTATAAAGCTGATCTCTCGAACGACAAGAAAGAGCAGCTACATCTCATCTTGCCAAACAACTTGCCCGCCTTAAAATTAAGGAAGAAGGTATAAAGTATATAATTACTAAACAGATTAAGATGAGAAAACTTATGGATTAAGCAGCAACAACAATAGCAAATGTATGATAGACAACGAGAGAAACTCTAGCTAGTGACTCATCTTGTAGGAAATATCAAAAAAAAAAAAGAAAGAAAGAAATTCCCTCAAACCAAACTTTACCGTCTTCAAGGAAGAAAGCATTTGTGAACTATTGAGTGGAATATCACAAGTGGATACATTTAATCATCACCATTCTTTGATCAGTGAAGGCTTGCAACTAACATCAAGAGAAAACGATTTATGTATTACAATATAAAGGTGAATTGTGTTTACGTAATGTCTTTTATAGGTAATGGAAGATGATTTATACCGGAGAGACTATTACTGTTATGCTAGTATTATTTAATGCCTGATCATTCTTCATTGATCAGTTGACTGTTCTTGATCAAAGGCAACTTATCTCTCACTATCATCTTTTTTGTAAAAACGTTTCCAGAACTACAAACACATAACATCAAGGAAATTTACATATTATTTATTTACGTATTCTTTTATATTTATTTGTATTTTTGCATGATCGCATATTGTGAAGTCCGCAGCTGCTCAGAATATATAGGAGTGAATAAAATCTACCATAGGAATTATATACCTTGTTCAAGTATGCATTTTGCAATATTCATGTTCATCCATCGGTTCGATGAGAGCCATCAAGTCCATTCATAAGGATGACTGATGACTTGCTCGATGACTTAGTTTAAAATTAATAAAATTTGCTCACTGCCGACTTGAGTCTCTCACCATCTTCAGTCCAGTGGCGAGACCAAATGAAGAAGACTGGAAATGTAGACTTCTGCTAAACTCAATCAATGTTTTTGAGACTAACGTGTTGGTTGAATACTGATTGATAATAACTGAAGTGGCGAGACCAAATGAAGAAGACTGGGAATGTAGACTTCTGCTAAACTCAATCAATGTTTTTGAGACTAACGTGTTGGTTGAATACTGATTGATAATAAGTGAACATAGCAATAAACCTGTCTGCCAGTCAGTAGTTGATGTTTGATTATATGTGAAGAACTTCTAATCTTGTTAGATTCACATAGCAATATCAATTGCTATAAAACCAACATTTTTTGTGTGCTTTCATTTATATTGCAAAACTCCAACAGATCTCATAAAAGATATATAAAGCTTTAACTAAAATTTGTGAATGTTTCTGATATCTTTACTATCAAATCCACTTCATAAGCTACAACATATTTTTAATGAATATTCGCATCTTATATCCAACTATATCAAGATCTTTCTGTGGAAATGCACACAATTTCAAAGACATCTGTTTGGTTGAAAGCAAGGTAGTA
>NC_142950.1:29693504-29711004 GCF_046866305.1 Octopus bimaculoides | reverse complement strand
CATTTAAAAGAACCAGTGCTTCCTTATAATACACAAATAAGTTTAGTAAAAAATGTGCTACGATAGAATTTGGTGTACAAAGTTTTGCTTCACGTTCAAAGCACATTCTTTCTGTGTTATATTCGCTGTAGATTTGCACGGGCTACAAGCGTACTCTCTAAAATGTTCTACGGGTCAATGAAAACGCTTTTGACGTCCTGCGTTGAATTTGGGTTTGTAACCCCGAAACAAACTTTGTTGCACTTACACAGATAGATCTCAATGAAAGGAATCTTGTTTGTAAAGTTTGTACTTCCAAGGTAAAACGTAGTCAAACCAGAGACAGACGAACGCCTGATTTCTTCTTTAAATCATTTTTCTTCTCTTATTGCAGCGTTGTCAGGCGTTCTTAGGGGTTCGGTGCTTCGGTATTAGAAAAGCGCAAGCCATAAGAATTGGTGGCATTCTTATTGAGCACAATTTGGTCAAATCAGAAGAAGCGTAACACATTATATCTCTTATACTTTAAAAGATAATTTATTATAGATAAACTTTCGCATAAGATCTAACTAAATAAGTTTAATGCCGATACTAATGAATCATTGGTCATGTGAAACAAAAACAACAAAAAATAAAGATTTATTATAGATAAGCTTTCGTAAATGATCTAATTTAATAAATTTAATACTTACACTAACTAAATATCAAAGTAAAATAAAAACAAAAAAAATGACCTATTCTATATAAGCTTTCGTATAAGATCTAATTTGATAAATTTAATACTGATTCTAACCAAACATTGGTGATGTGAACCGAAAACGAAAGAAAAATTATGCGACAAAATGTCGTCAATGAGAGAAGCAACAAGGAATAAATTTGTACTTAATCCATCTTATTTCTCTTGATTTTCGAAAAGAAGCAATTAGTATAATTAAATTCTAGTAAGCGAACTAAATGAACGGAATCTGAAAATGCGTCAAAACTGATGTTAAAAACACTGGGGTGGGTGGCAAAAATGTCAAATCTGAGGAAAATTATTGCTGCAAAAACTATAGTTATGCTATAATATTCGCGTTTATGTGCATGTGTGTATGCAAACGCACAGACATACACGCATGCAATCACAAGATATAAAGATTACGATCCACTGAATGTAGTTAAGGCTCGTATAAGGAATCAATTAGTACTGGTCGTCACTCAGTAAGTTATGACAAGGTGGGTTCCAGATGTTCCGATCAATGAAACAGGATGCTCGTGAAATTAACTTTCACGTGAACATTCCATACCCTTAACGTGGTTCTCAGGGAGATTCAGCGTGACAAAAATGTGTTTGCCAGCTAAGTGGACTGGACCAACGTGAAATAAAGTGTGTTGCTCAAGGAAACAACGTGCCGCCGGGAATCGAAATCATCACCTTATAATCACGAGTCGAATACCTTAACCACTAAGCCATCACACGTTAGTTAGTATAATCAGATTAAAAAAAGGAAGACATATGCTGCAGATATGGTGAATGTTCACTAGACCTTTTTTTTCTTTTCTGTTTCTTTTCTTGAAAAATAATCGTGGGTATCCCATACTTTCAGCAAAGGACTTTATTGAGCACCCTCAGATTTTTGCAGAGTTTTTCAAACTACGCCGTTAACACACACACACTCACATATACACACTCATATACACACACAAATTCATACACACACAGCACCATCACCATAAATGTTTCTTCTCAATTCTTTTCAAAATTGTTTCGGGATTTCCATGTGGATAAATACGGAGTTTTTTCTGGAAAATATATATATTTTCGAAATTTTAATTTTGTTAGAAAATCCCTCTTCCCCTTCCACCACTTTTCATGCCAACTTTGCAGATATTTTTGAACTCGATTGCGAATTTACGCACTCATGAATGCTGGTTGAACCGATACATGAGATGAAAGAGGACTCAAAAAATGCTCAACATACTTGAAATAAGAAAAAATGTGACAAATTATGTTTTCCAAAATTCAGTGTTTTTTTTTTTACATCAATCCCTCATTTACCTTCCTTGGATACCGATACATGACGCATATGCGTCGATACCAATTGAGCCAGGAAATGAAATTATTGTATCCTCGAGGTGAGCGCTTGACATTCTACAAATAACAGCTAAAACTCCGAAAAATGATTTTTTCAAAAACATTTCTCTTTTTCATAACATCCCCTCTTTCACTTTTCAGTTTGATGACACTCTTTCTCACTTCATACACAAAATCTGTTACCCATAACACCCATAATAAATGTCTCTTCTTCAAAGTGCCTAATATTTAATCTAAGTTCCTAACAATCCGTATTTATCCTAAATACCTTTCAAAGTTAACGATATTGCAAATATGCTATCCGAAGGCACATTAATCTTTTTAATATTTGCCATTATATTTTCCCTTCCGAACCTACTCAAAAGGAATAATATTTAACTTCAAAATACCAGTATACGAGCTATATATTTAGACTTCCCCTTCTTATCCTCTAGTACACCAAGTTCAATTAATTAAGAAAACTACAACTCCCGTACCTGCATTGTTTCCTATTTGGATACATACGAATAAGCATTTTGCAAGTGGCAGTTACTCTATGATAAGCAAACAAATATGGAGTGTGAAAGAAATTTACTATTGTTATATGTTATGCTTGAGAGATACATTATGTGTGTTTGATACGAGAATATTGATTGTCGTTTACAGATTTATGATATTTGACCGGGGAATGCTTTAATAAAATTTCTGACTTTGTACAAAGTAGAAACCTGAAGAATATAATTTTGTATTTGTTATATTTCCTACTGATGTCGGTATTTACTCTCGGATGTGGAGATCTATGAACAAATTTATCCCGTCTGCGACCATCTGGTCATATTAATATCACTACGACTGCGTTCTGTAACACAGCATTCTACAATTCCTGACGATATTGCCTGACTTAGTAGAGGTGAATATGAGCGTTTATTTACTCAGGCCGTTGACACTGGAATAATTATATCTAATAGACGAGTGAAAGTGGCTTCATAGGTGCATAACATTAAAGTATGAGGTTGCCTTTTAATAATGGATAAAGTTTAGACAATTTATATCGTGTAGAATTACCTCGACATCAACAAACATTAAAGTATAAAGGCATATGTATATGTGCGTAAGTATGCATATATATATATATATATACATTTGTGTGTGTATCATTTGTTTGCATGGCTGTATGTATATGTATATTTTAAATGTATATATCATTTTCCGAACTATACCGAGCATGTTCTAGCGTCGAGTAGTAAAAACACTTACAATTGAACACCGAGAATTTCATGTGACATATATTTGAAAATTACTTTCAGTTTTATGAAATATTTTCTCTTTACGCTATACAATGGGGGATGAATATAAAATAAAATATGATACTATACAGTTCAATATCTCAATACCGATTTCTATAAACGAAATCATGCAACTACAATCCCGCAATAAGTTCTCTGCTATGCAATTGTAATAGTATAATATACTGGCCATTAATAGTAAGTATTGTATGCGAAATATAGAGTGATGGATTTGAATTATCTCTAGACATCAGTGACATGAAAAATTCATCGATTTAACATCAACAAACTACTATATATATATATATATATATATATATATATATATATATATATATATATATATATATATATTATATATATATATATATATATATATATATTATATATATATATATATATATATATATATATATATATATATATATATATATATATATATATATATATTTATATATATATATATATATATATATATATATACATATATATATATATATATATACATATATATATATATATATATATATATATATATATATATATATATATATATATATATATATATATATATATATATATATATATATATATATATACATATATGGATCAAAACGGTTTGATTCAAATTTGTTGGTACTCTTGAGTTTCAATCACGATGCTAGTCATCAGCCATTTATATCTATATTCCGTTTTCTGAAGTGAAATTTGAAACACTTGCACCTCTGAAACCGAAATATTTAATTAGATAACATCTAGGCAAGTGGAAGATTATAGAGTCTATTTGATATTTCCTTACATTCTCTGAAAAGAGTATTAGAAAAGTCCACAATATAAGGAGAATATACATTTCCATATAATCGGATAGATATCAATATTCTATAAACACCAGTAAATATTCTACCGATTGGGATTTTATTTATGGTATAAATAGAAACTCCGTGCGAATAAACGCGTGAAATGTCTGTTTCGAACTAGAATATATAGTATTTCAAGTAAAGCTTTTTATCTGGGAAAATATTTACGGTTAGTGCCGATACAAGTCGTAGTCAGAGATGTGAAGTGAACAGATTTTCAGAAGGGTGACGATTATTTTCTTAAAACTGGTGTTATTATTGGAATATAACTTTGTTCAAGCAGATTAATGATCACAGTTGTTCAAGACATGGACCTGCAGGTCTTGACACATTGGTTTATTTCAAGCAATATAGTTTAACTGTGAATGTAACCTCTTTCTAGTTCAATATTTTTAAATATATATGTGTGATACACTTTACACCGTAATATTTTTAATCTCTTTACTTCGATATATATTGAAATTCACTTTACATTGCCTAGTGAAAACGTTTCCTTTCAAACCTAACAATTACACTAATATTCTGTCAGTGGGTGCCCTCGTTTTATTCTATCCTAATCTACTCTGGACATATTACGTAAATCTGCGTTCGAATTTCACCGGCAATATTTACAAGTCTCCAAATTTAATGCCCTGTACATTTTGGTTTCAATTAAAAATATTTTTATCGAGTTTTCTCGGTTTTTGATGCTACTCTTTTCTTCCTAATGGTAATACTTTTTACAGACAAAAGTTGTTTTAGATTCATTTATCTCTCCATGTTCCGTTTTCCCATTTATACCATTATAAGAAGTATTAAAACATATTTCAAGAAAGTTTACTTAATACTGCAACACTCCATTATATCTTGTTCCGTTTCTTTATGAAAACATGCACACAAAATCGTAATATAATGGCTGATAAACGGATACAAGGTTAGCAACTGACTTCTGAACATTAAAGTAAAACACAGAGAGGCTTCCAAAGAACTGTCGCCATTGCAATATACTAAAACTTGAAAAGGAGAGATGAATGGAAAATGATACTGAGAATGAAGAGCGAATTATTGCCTCGGTCAGAGCCTTTACGTGCTAGCTTGACCTGATACAATCAACAAATAAATCTCGCGTAAAACTTGTACTTAAGAATATAATGGATAAAAATATTATATGCAGGTTGCACTTAAGCAATAATTCAAAATCACGTACACGAAAAATGATTATGACGCTAAATATAGAAGGATTACTTCAGATTCCTTTCTCTCCAAACCGTGTTACGTCTGCATGTCATGTTTTTAGATTATTACAATATTATTTTGAGAGAAAATAGTGATTGAGAACGACATCATATGAGAGGGCTTTCATTGTGTATATATGCAAACCATATTCCTTTGAGTTAGGATATCCTGTGGAAGGCTTTCTTTTAACTCCTTGCTTGCCCTGTGCATCACACGTGATACGCAGAATATATTTCACTTTCGTTTATGTATCATATGTGATACACATTCCCAATTTTCTTCAAACAACAGAATAATTTCTAAGAAGTAAACAATAATAATTTGTATTTCTTCGATTCGAAGGGAGGTTTTATGTGCGGGGGATATCAAATTTTCAAATAGATAGAATTATCTTAACAATGAGACAAAATGTTATCTTGATTAAATATATCAATTAAAACCAAAGAAGATTTTGTTCCTTTCCTATCTTGAAATGCAACAGGAAATTCTTTCCATTCGAATAGTGTTTCTTTTTTTCCACCATACTCCACAACTTCTTTTCTACTGGGCCACATCTAATGCGCTTTCTAGTATTAGGAAAATTTAAGTATTCTATCTTCCTTTCGCAATTAACAGATGTTAAATGATTAAAAGAAGATAAAAGACGATATCGGGTCAATTTTCTGCCTATTTTTTCTTGACTGGATCGACTTTTAAAAGGTTTACATAATTTGACACCACATATTGTTCTTTTCTCAGAGAATTTTCTTCATATAGTTTATTAGGTTCTTTAATTTAAATACAATTAAGACAAGTCGATTAGATCGAACCCAGTACGCAACCAGTATTTAATTTACCGATCCCGAAAGAGTGAAAGGCAAAGGTGACTTCGGTGGAATTTGAGCTGAGAACGTAAAGACAGACGAAATAATGCTAAGTATTTTGCCCGGCGTGCTAAGCTTTCTGCCAGCTCACCATCTTCTGAGAAGTATAGTATTGGTGGAGGAAGAGAATTTTCTTGTACCTCCTATCAATAATGATGCTTAGGTTTACTCTTGGATATACAAATCGTAGATCAACGGCATCCTTTCTGTGACCTCTTCATTTTATTAATAATTCTAAACTTGCTTTGTGTAAGATATCCGGGAGAGATTTCAAGTAGTATTGTGTCATTTAAGTAAAATGCATATGAATATTGTTCCACACAGGGCTTTGGCTCTTGAATGGATGTTCAAGTGGAAGAAGCTTAATAGCCGAGTGAAATACTACGGAAAAGTACTTTCAGTAATAATGGACGCAGAGTTGAAAAAGCTTTTGTGTATGATTGCACTCGCTCAGAATGGAGATGACAATGTCTCTCCTTCTATCTCCTTCTCACACACTCGCATTGTATATAATATGGTATCTTGATATCTATGTGTATATATGTATATACGTATGTTGATATGCATACATACATACACACCTAGACCCATCCACACACACATACACATATATATGCATATGTATTTATACACAAAATGTACACCTATAAAAATATACCTCCCCCATATATATATATATACTGTATGTGCGTATATATAGATAGGTATGTGTGGGTGTGTGAAATATATATATATATGTACATATATATGCCTGTATATATTCACACATATATATGTATGTATTCACACATGTTCCCATTTATTCTTATGTATATATATATATATATATATATATATATATATATATATATATATATATATATATATATATATATATATATATATATATATATATACATATATATATATACATATATGTACATATATATGCGTGTACATATATATGTTCAAGTACACATACGTATATATGTATCATTGTTCCAAATATAAAGAACTATTCTCTCGCATATCCTACGAATCTTGTAGGTGAAATTTTCATAGAATTTTAAACTTTATGCTGCTAAAAATAACTTTGTTATTAGAAGAATTCCTCTTGATATAACACATTCTGAAATGTAGAACACAATGCTCTACCATTCTATTTTTCTCCAATAGCATCAAACCAAATCTCAGAACCACAAATTCACAATTGTTTCACCGTATGTATTTCCCATTGAATAATGGTAATTGCCTTATCAAAGTCAGTGTTGATTGAATTAAATTTTCTATTGTAGATATTAGAGAAGAACTACGTCAGTTTAATAGCCAACACTGTAAATGTAGTTATAATGAATTTACAACGAAGATTTTAACAACCAACCTTACACGAATATGGCGGTGAGCTGGCAGAAACGTTAGCACGCGGGGCGAAATGCTTAGTGGTATTTCGACTGCCGTTACATTCTGAGTTCAAATCATGCTAAGGTCATATTTGCCTCTCATCCTTTAGGGGACGATAAATTAAGTACCAGTTGCGTACTGGGGTAGATGCAATCGACTTAATCCCTTTGTCTGTCCTTGTTTGTCCCCTCTATATTTAGCTCCCTGTGGGCAATAAAGAAATTAATACATTAAGATTTTAAGTCTCCCAAACAAGATTATACTTTGAGAAAGGCTGGCAAACTATCAGTTCCTCATTTTAATTTATCCACCCGTATGAATGCAACCTTGAATAAAGCTGCATGAATAATGCTACTCAGGTTGAATATATACTGCAACTGTAACAACTGAATGCATATAAGTGCTACCTCAAGTGGTGTTAGGATATTTCTGCAGCAGAAATACATGAAATATTGAAAAATCTACCGTGAATACTGTAATGGATAGGATTTAGAGATGTATAATTCTCCATTCGTTTTTATAATGTCTTGAATATAAAATTATATAAATATATGTATATATATATATATATATATATATATATATATATATATATATATATATATATATATATATATGTATATATATATATGCATACAGATATTGTGCGTGTGTATGTGTATATATTGTGCGTGTTTATATGTTTGCGTACATACGTATACATGTATATATGTATATGTATATTATTGATGGAGATGTAACAATCATGCTCTAACATGAAGTAAAAAAAAAGTGTTTCAGAATTTGGTGTTGTTTGGACGTACTTTTTTCCTATGGCTATGCGAAGAATACATCTTTTAGTTACTTATTCTAAAATGAATACATGAATATCTAGATCTTATGCAATTCAGTTGTTCCATTCCTATCAAATATAAAAGAAACCTTGCGAGTATATTCATAGGAAGAGATCAACTCCTTTTTACTTGCAAAGCCATTAAACGTTACAGCTTAGCAAAAGCTTAGCAAAGTGTAGTTCTATCGTCCAAAACATTCTCTTAAACATAAGCATTTCAGATATACCTACCCGTTTAGTCGCACAGAAAAATGTAAAATGCCTTCAAAGTTCCGATATATCTGGTATCAGAAACATAAAATATATTGTATGGTTCTTAAGATAAACTGATCCGATATTAACCGTACTTAAACAAAGGAGAATTAATCTAGAATTACCTTTGAATTTTACCTAGAGAAATTTACTCTCGTAACGTAAGTATATAATGCGATAAACTGAAAATCAGTGTTTTCAGATGGCTTGCCATCACCCGAATATATTTCTTCTAAGTAATTATAAATCACCTGGGCGAAAAAGATATTTTGTAAAATAAAAAGAGTTAAGATTCTCATGTTATAAGTAAATCTACATATTCTTCTAACGTATCTTTATATTATTCGGTCTGTCTCTTTTCAATTTTGTTAATACTTAAATCCAATATTTAAATCTAGTATATATATATACTCACACACACACACAGACAAAGACGTTGTTGTTAGCACTCCGTCGCACTCCGCAGGAACGTGTACCCTTAACGTAGTTCTCGGGGATATTCAGCGTCACACAGTGTGACAAGGCTGACCCTTTGAACTACAGGCACAACAGAAACAGGAAGTAAGATTGAGAGAAAGCTGTGGTGAAAGAGTACAGCAGGGTTCACCACCATCTCGTGCCGGAGCCTCGTGGAGTTTTAGGTGTTTTCGCTCAATAAACACTCACAACGCCCGGTCTGGGAATCGAAACCGCGATCCTATGACCGCGAGTCCGCTGCCCTAACCACTGGGCCATTGCGCCTCCACAGTACACAGACACATATATAATATATATTCATAGCCACATCTGTCGCAAGCAATCAGCAGGAGATTTAAAATTCTTTACGACAAAGTCAGCATTAATGTCTGATATCAGCATTTTAAAAATCTTCTCTTGTTTTTCAGGTAGTTCGTTGTACGGGCATCTGAAATACGACCAATACAATGTTCATTATATTGATATAATGTTATAATTCCAAATACATACACGTATATAGATACATACATACATACGTACATATATATATATATATATATATATATATATATATATATATATATATATGTATATATATATATATATATATATATATATATATATATATATATATATATATATATATATATATATATATATATATATATATGTATGTATATATCATATATGTATATTTTGTATGTGTATGTATGTATACACACACATACAAAACACAAAAGTACACACAAAAAATACATATACACACAGAATGTGCTTACAATGATTTTCTATATATAGAAAAAAGTATATTCTCTAACGTGCCTTTTTCAGACTTCTTGGACGCATTAAGCTATTATCGGCATCTAAAATTATATATCAGCTATTGAGCTATATCGACGACGCCCAACAGTTATTGACTTGTATATACAAATACTAGTTATTTACTTCCGATATAACTTATTCTACTTTATTCTATTATGATGCATATCATTGCGTTTCGTATTTCGCAGTCATATTTACTATGTATTTATAATTAATGTGTCAGGAGGATCTCTGTTGGACTTTGGAGAATGCGTCATGTAATAGCCATTCAGTCTACAGACACATTTGTTTCACATTCATCAGGATATATTTAACATAATATACATGTGTGCGTGGGGGGGTGGGTGTATAGATATATATAAATATATTCATATATATATGGGAGAATATACAAATAATAACAACAGACGAGGACAGGTGGTGTAAATAACAAAAGTATATATTAGTATGACGCTCGGGAATACGGAAAGTCTTTGACGTTTCGAGCTACGCTCTTCAACAGAAAGAATACGGAGACAAGGAGAAAAACACGGAGAAAAAAAAAATTGAATAGTGTTCAGTCAACGGTCAATCATATTCATATATATATATATATATATACAAATCTTATGATATAAATATAAACTGTGAGAACGACCCTTAAGGAATCTAATTAATGATCTCCTAAGGTAAGTTCTTATGCTATATTGGTAACGGTTGCTACATCCTCTGGAAAAAAATTATTATATATATATATATATATATATATATATATATGCGTACATATATATTTATATATATAGACACACACAAACACATATATATATATTTACATACATACATGCATGCATACGTATATATGTTTATATGTATATATGTATATACCTGCATGTATGTGTATTTGTAAATATGTGTACATGTAAGTTATGTGTGTATGTATTTTTAGGTTTTTATATATCTATTACGAGACGATGACATTAATATAGTTATACATGATGCACATCATAAAGACATGGCTTTCTTATGCCTGAAGAGAAACATTTACGTGGCTTTCTCAACATTCTTTCATATGGTATTGCTTAAACTATTTGACGGAGTTTATAACTTGCTCAAATACATACATACTTGCTTGTTTGTTTATATCAACATGACTCTGCAGCAGATTTAAGTTTCATATCAGAAGACAGTTTGTCTGCGCATGAATTTTGAAGTCTTTAGGCTAAATATTTTTATGGAAGCCATTGAGGAATAAAATTCGTTGTATTTTCTAGGTGAACAAACTTTTGGCTAACTTTTACTGTTAGCAAAGTTAACAGAAATTTATTCCTTTTTATTGCCTTCTTTAAGTCACAAAACTTAGGCCATTATGCTGATGCGTGTGTGTATGTGTGTGCCAATTTGTATAAGAGTATTTACGTGTGTGAGTGCGTGTGTGTGTGTATGTTTGTGTGTGTACCTGTGTGTTATTTAGGTTGAGCCAGTGTGTTGCAAATCTCAATTTCGCCTGTGGGAACACAGGATCTTCAAGCAAGTAATGAAGCGTGAAAGCCGTAATTGGGGATCCATAATATATCTAAAACCCTGTGCACCTACATTCCAAATTCAGTGTGGAGTCAGGCTGAGTCGAGAAATATAATTATATGTATTACTAATTTTTATTATTAATTATCTTGTACCTTTTACTTGTTACAGTCGTTGGGGCATCGCCTCGAATTTTCTTTTTCTTTTAGTCGAATGAACAGACCCCCGGTACTTATTTTATAGGCCTGTTACTAATTCTATCTATGCGTTTTGCTGAACCGATATGTTACGAGGACGTTAACACACCGCCAGTGGTTGTCAAGTGGTGATTGGAGGACAAACATAGACACAAAGGCACAGACACATAAATACACACACACACAAACACACACGCATATATATATATATATATATATATATATATATATATATACGACAGGATTTTTTCAGTTTCCCTCTACTCTATCCACTCACAAGGCTTTGGTCAGTTCGGCGCTTTAGTAGAAGGAATTTGCCCAAATTAACACGTTATTTGAATGGCATTTGAGCGGCAGTTTACACTTATTTTAGAACGACTGAAACTATGTAAGTGTATTTTGAGCAGGCTTTGTGTAAGATTGAAGTTAGATGTTGATTAGACGGTATTAGGCATATTTATTTAATACAACGTCAATGCTAAAGTATGGAATAAGTATTCTTTGAATGGTAGTGAAGTGACAAATGGGCAACATTTTCATGACATTTGAGTGCTGATTAAGTGTCGTTTTAATTATCTTTCATTAGTACTAATGGAAAGATAATTCGAAAGCACATCTAGTTCTTCTGTGATTGCCTTTTCCGTGGCATGCACGTATTTAAATGGTGTGTCAGTGGTTTTTAAGTGGAATTAGTACAGTTCTCTCGTCCCCAGACGACAAGAGGAGCAATCACTAATCGTTTGATTGTTATTATCAATATAAAATCAGAATCGTTAATACGCCGGACAAAATGTTTAGCAGCATTTTTCTCCCGGTCGTTTACGCTATTTTTCAGAATGAACAGTTAGAGGAAATGCCTCAAATTGACCACTTGTTAGAATAGAAAAAGCAGGACCCAACTGTTTTTTGGTTTGTCTTTTTTGTCGGAACGATTGGAATTGTTTGTTTGCTAGACCAAATCTGACTTACGGTTAAATAACAGATGTCAATGCTTTTGTCTGCAGAAATTACGTTAAATCTTCTTTCAGTCACAGCGTTTTGTTTTGAACAAAGAACGCTTTGGATAATGCAGCCCTCTCTACACACTATATCTGAATAACAAATGAGATGGCCATGGTTGAAAAGTACGTTTATTAGTATTCTTGCTCGTAACTGATTTATAACTCAGATTCTGCCGAGATCGTATCACTATAGAACCAAGTGTTTAACTACAGTCTATCCATAGCACTTAGCGTTACCTGAAACTTTGTGTCTTCCAGATACCAATACCTTTATACCCTCGCTATATATATATATATACATATATATATATATTTATATATATATATATATATATATATATATATATATATATATATATATATATATATATATATATATATATATATATATATATATATATATATATATATATAGCCTAAAGACACTTTTCTGTCATGAATGACCATGGGATTGTACCTAGAGAGTTCAGCTCCGAGGCACAAATCCGGGCAAGGTTGTCTTATGGAAGACCTGTAGTGGACCGTGTATACCAGTGTCCTTTTTGTCCGCTACCGATATTGTCCAAGGGAAAGGCAAAAGCCGATACAGCTTGGCACTCAGTGACGTCGCAACGCATTTCTATAATTGACTTAACTGGAGCAATGTGAAATAAACTGTCTTCTTCGAATACATATATGCTCGCCCACGCGCTTGTGTGTGTGTATGTGTGTAAAATGAAATACATACGTTTATTACATTTAGTTAGCAGCAGCCCCGCAGCAAATGCGAACATTCGATATTCTTCATGGACATTGAGTCTTTAGGACTACATTATTAAATGCTTCATTTTTTTCAAGTTAATATTATGCACTACAAACGTTCTGCATAAGAATGGAATTAGCTCTTATCAAAAGAACCTTCTAAAAACTAAGATCCGAAACAGGCTCCATGGATTCCCGTGGTATATACGAGAATATTAACGGTTATTAATTAGAAATTGTGGTTCCAGTATTTTTTGCAGAAGAAATATAATCAAGAAAAGAAGATCGATAAAGTAGCAGTCTTTCATCATTGATAATTAATTAAAACAGACCAATAAGAATAAATGCAAACTCCATTAAAATCTTAAATTAACAAAAAATAACGTCGTAAGGCTCCAAATCAAACGTTATTCTAGTAAAAGATGAAGTTAGAATTTAATAGCCATCGCTCAATCCTTCAATCTCTTGCCCTTTCTATCTCTGTCGTTCTCTTTCTTTCAGCCTTTCACCCGCTATTTCACCACATATACATATATATATATATATATATATATATATATATATATATGTGTGTGTGTGTGTGTGTGTGCGTGTGTGTGTGTGTTTGTGGGGGTGGGGGTGGCGTGTGTAGGTATGTGAGTGTATTTAATATATATGCATATATATAATATATATTATATATATATAAATATATATAAATATTATATATATATAAAAATATATATACTATCATATACATATAAATATAATTATATATATATATATATATATATATATATATATATATATATATATATATATATATATCGGGAGAGGGAGAGGGAAAGAGTTATTCTAAATTTATCTAATCTTTTGCTTCTTGTACAATGAACATAATGAACTCACTGGATGTTAAACGGATAACTTGATGCATTTAGCTTTCTATATCATGCTACACAAGAATGTGTAAGTATGGTGTGTAAGTATGCTTGTATATATGTACATACAAACACACACACAGAGACACATATACACATACACACAGAGACACACATACACATACACACAGAGACACACATACACATACACACATAGATATATATATATATACACGCACATATGTATATACGCACTCATAAAATTATACGCACTCTTGTCTTTCAATTTATTTACTCTAAAACAGAGAATAAACAAGTACGTCATTTTTCTATATAGTCTCATTCCTTTTCGATGCATTTGGTCCAGCGGTCCGCAAACTTGCGTCTTCCTTTCCAATAAGAAGATATGTGGTTGGTCGTGCAACCATGTATGTTTCTTTCACATCTCATCCGTAGGCAATCGACGACATTGTAAACCATTTTTGAGCGGTCCAAAGATACGATAGTCGCAAGGCGTGAGGTCTGGGCTATAGGCAGAGTATTCCAGCACTTCAAAACCCCCTTGGTTAATGGTTTCAAAGATTTGGGCGGCCGTGTGTGGCCATGCATTGTCACTCAGCAACAAAAGTTTCTTCAACAATACGCTTCGGCCTTTGGTGCGAATTGCTGTATGTTGCACCTTTGATTGCACACCACTGCTCCAGAGAAATCAGAACACTGCTCTTTGGTAAACATTGCTAGTGGAGCGGCCATGCTTACGCTGTAAAACCAGAAATAAAAAAGGCGAGTTGAGACACAAACTTCAATCACTCGAGTTAACAACAGTACCAACTATAAGTGACGAGTGTCGAGAAGGCAGTGTGACAATAAGCATGTGATGGCGAAAGTGAGGATAAATTTTGACTTTTTCTCGAATATGCTGAAAATATGCGAGATATGGGAGGTCAAGTGGGGCAGCAATTCATGTCATCACGAACAATGGAGAAAACGAGTAAAGCAGGGAATCGCTGTCTTTGAAGAAACATACGCTTCGCATGCGGAACGTAAGCGAGCTGCTCAAAAACTTACCGCTAATGTCGTGAATGAGGGAAGTTTCATCTGCAGTTTTTGTGACATTTGGACCTCTATTTATAAATGAAAGCAAGTAAACAAAATTCACAAAAAAAAAATTACGAAGACGTGTGGTGTAGAAAACAAAGCGATCTATTAGTTTAACGCTCGGGAAATAGATAGAAAAAAAAACGTCTTCCGTGATGTCAACACACATACACACATGACGAAAACACATACAGATAGTGAATGCCCTAGTGGGTTAATCAACACAGACACACGTCCGCTATCTATGAGATATACACACACATACATGGCCCTAGGCTATAGTGGATGACATTTTACTGAGATGCCACGCAGTGCCACTGATCACGGAATCACGTGGTTGAGAATCAAATTTTTTACCACACAACCATGCCTGCGCCTTATATATATACATGTATATATATATATATATATATATATATATATATATATGACCATTATAATAGAGATGTTTATGTACGAAGATAGATAAATAAAGAGAGAGATAGAAAGAAACAGAAAGAGAGAGTGAGACAGACAGCCAGACAAACAGACAACAGTCAACACGCAGAGAAACAGACAGGTGAAACCATGGATATTAAAGCGACAATTTTCGTTAGCAGCTTTAATTTTCCCACGTAATTGAAAATCATTGGGACATTCCACTGGGAAGCTAAGTAATTAGTCATCGTAATTTGCATATGTCTAGCAATCAAGATAGATGGACAGCATGTATTAACGAAAACAACACTTGTATGTAGCGTCACACTAAACAATGATTAGTTTTAATTACTCAGTGATGTACAAATTAAAATCCAAAACTTGGAAAAATTTGCAAAAATAAATAATGGATTTCTACGTGAAGATATTGTAAAAAGAAGTATGCAAATACGTTTATATATAGCTTTCGTCCTAATTTTGGGACTGCCATGTTGGCTTGGCGATAACTATTATATATATATATATATATATATAAAGTGTAGTATATTGCCACTTAAGTGTGGCTGACCCCTAGGGGTGGATGTTACTGTTGCTTTTAGCCCCAGGAGGACATCTCCTCCAGCTGGCTTATCGACACACGACTGTGTCCTGTTTGCCAAGGGAGTTATCCCTCTCACCGCGACCAGCAGCACGAACGTATCCGGATTTCAGGGTTATTTCCCTTCGTCGGCGTTCGACAGCTGATGACCTTGGTGAGAGAGACAAATCTGGCAAAACCTTATATCTTCTTTTCCAGTGACATTCTTCACTGATATTGAAAAGGTGAAAACAAGCAATGTTAATTCTCTAAATGAAGTATTAACAGTAACTGCACGATAAAGTGTAGTATATTGCCACTTAAGTGTGGCTGACCCCTAGGGGTGGATGTTACTGTTGCTTTTAGCCCCAGGAGGACATCTCCTCCAGCTGGCTTATCGACACACGACTGTGTCCTGTTTGCCAAGGGAGTTATCCCTCTCACCGCGACCAGCAGCACGAACGTATCCGGATTTCAGGGTTATTTCCCTTCGTCGGCGTTCGACAGCTGATGACCTTGGTGGGAGAGACAAATCTGGCAAAACCTTATATCTTCTTTTCCAGTGACATTCTTCACTGATATTGAAAAGGTGAAAACAAGCAATGTTAATTCTCTAAATGAAGTATTAACAGTAACTGCACGATAAAGTGTAGTATATTGCCACTTAAGTGTGGCTGACCCCTAGGGGTGGATGTTACTGTTGCTTTTAGCCCCAGGAGGACATCTCCTCCAGCTGGCTTATCGACACACGACTGTGTCCTGTTTGCCAAGGGAGTTATCCCTCTCACCGCGACCAGCAGCACGAACGTATCCGGATTTCAGGGTTATTTCCCTTCGTCGGCGTTCGACAGCTGATGACCTTGGTGGGAGAGACAAATCTGGCAAAACCTTATATCTTCTTTTCCAGTGACATTCTTCACTGATATTGAAAAGGTGAAAACAAGCAATGTTAATTCTCTAAATGAAGTATTAACAGTAACTGCACGATAAAGTGTAGTATATTGCCACTTAAGTGTGGCTGACCCCTAGGGGTGGATGTTACTGTTGCTTTTAGCCCCAGGAGGACATCTCCTCCAGCTGGCTTATCGATACACGACTGTGTCCTGTTTGCCAAGGG
>NC_142950.1:29668504-29686004 GCF_046866305.1 Octopus bimaculoides | reverse complement strand
AAGAAAATTTCTTTCTCTTTAAGCTTATCAATAACATATCGACTAGTTTATAAATTACGTGTCTTAAAGGCGGTAACAGAACATTTAGTTGATAAGCGTCTGCGCTCTAGTGCAGACAGATGTTAACAACTCCCATTTCTATTGAATGAGTTATTGGTGCTCGAAAACATTAAATGATTAGCTATGTTCTTAGTAACGTTGTCCTACAATTGATGCCATTAAGACAAACTACTCCAGATATTTCAAGGTATCGAAATCTTCATAGAGCGATTTGTCTAACAATAATCCATATCATCTAATGAAATGGCTGGGGATTCTGTGTCCCAAATAATGATTATTATTTAATACGACATCATGTTATGTAATACATCGTGTGCAAATAAATTACCATGCTATTGAGACATTTGTTGCATTAATTGATCTATTGGCTATGCATTCATTTCCATTGCACACACACACACACACACACACATATATGAAGAGAGACGGAGAAAAAAGAGAGAGTGAGAGAGAAAGAGAGAAAAGAGTTAGAGAGAGAGGGAAAGAAAGAGATAGGCACAGAGATAGAAACATAATAAGAAAAGTGTAGGAAAGCGAGACGCGTTTTCATAAATGATTTGATAATTTAACGCGTAAAAGGAAGGTGTAGAGTTTCTAAATTCAGAATGAATTCTTTCATCAAATGAAATATATAACAGAAAAATAATGGGGGCGATTGGGTGAGAAACGGTATAAAATTACAGAGGAGAGTTTTAACAGATACGAGAGCATGTGAGTCTAGGATCATATGAATACACCTATACATTCAAACTTTCTTGCATTAAAAGGTAATGGACGGCGCGATTTATAGGTGTCTTTATTTGGGCATATGAGGAAGTGCGTTATGTTTTTTTTTTGTAAGGGGAGCCTATGTATGTGTGCATGTTTGTAAGTATGAATGTATGCATGAATGAATGAATGTATGTATGTATGTATGTATGTATGTATGTATGTATGTATGTAGGAGTCCGAAAGTGTGTACGTATATTTGCCTGGGATAATAGGCATGTGGATTGTTGGTGTGTAGGGATATGTGTGTAAAGAGAGCGCGAAAAAAGGATTAGGAGTCAGAGAGCACGTTTGTGAAATGAGAACGAAGGTAAGAGGAATGGGTAGTACGTGGTACAATATATATGTGGGCAGGGGTATGGATATGAGATGCTGGTTTTGTAAACCATTTTATATTCCATTAAACACTTAGTATAAGACGACACTCACCAAACACGAATCATAACATTTTACAGTTGTACTCGTGTTTGTGAGAAGGGTTTCGCCTGCTTTATTGCTTTTTATCCGTTGTCGTTTCCGTTGTGCATGATTATAGAGAACATACTTCTACTCACTGGTGATGATTCTACCCAGGACAGGCTCGGTAGCACGTATTGTCGTCCATGAATAGCAAAGGACAGCCCTTTGATTAAGCTGAGAAACAGTTAGACAAGAAACAATACGCTGACCAAATTTTGACACTTTTCCTAATCCATGATGGTGTTTTATGTTACAAATATGGCTTGAATTCAACTGCTTTGCTAAATCATGATCAGCTTGCCTTGGTTTTACTTCAACCACGGTTTTCAAAAGCTCAATACTGACAGGTCTTTATTGTCCTGATAGAAGGAAATCTGCATGAGAACAATTTCTCGAGCGGAACTAGCCAAACTATCATTGGCATATCTAAGTACAAAGCTTTATTCCCATTAACAAAGCGAATATTTCTTAGCGCTTCTTTTGCTGATTTGAAAAGAGACGTACACCATGCACTGTACGAAATGTATCTGATCCAAACTCATTGCAAAGGGTAAATTGTATGCAAATTTGACCACTACGCATTAAGTATTTTGCATACAAGTAAAACAGATATTTTTCTATTTTTTAATTTGTGTCTGTTATTTGACTGAGGCCATGATGGAGCAACGCCTATAGTCGAACAAATTGATCCGGGGGTATATTGTTTGTAAGTCTAGTACTTATTCTATCGGTCTTATTTGTCGAACTGCTAAGTTACGGGAACATAAACACACCAGAATTGGTTTAAAGCGACGGTGAAGAGGAACAAACACTGACATACGCACAGGCACACAAACATGCACACACACACACACACACACACACACACACACACACATGTATATATATATACTAGCAGTATAGCCCGGCGCTGCTCGGGATTAAGCTAGGATTATTAAATGATTAAGTGCTTTATTTCAAACCAAAATAAGTAACATCGACATCAGATTTGAGCGAAATCCGTTGAAATTGGTTTGGCTGAAAATGGTTTGCTGGCAATTTGATTGGGAAATCCCATAAGGAATCAGTTTATTGGTTATTTTCACTCATTGACTCTTTTTTTAAATGTTGCATTAGAGATCTGTATAGGAGAAGGTTGATCTGAAGGTTTGGATTGGGGATCTGGATTGGAGTAACTTAGGAAAGCTTACCAACAACCTTAACCAAAAAATAAGGGGCCTGTCCCTTCTAGGTTAACTCTAACCCTAACCCTAAACCCTAACCCTAGCTCTGACCCTAAAACCGTAACCCTTACCTTAATCCTAATCCTAACCGTAACACCCTAGTGGAAATCGTGCGGGTGTTAATCTGAAAAATTACCGAACCCTTTTTGTGGTCCGAAAAACGGGTGGGTGGGGGGGGTGACTGACAAATTGTTACATACGTTTTTGTTTCATAGTTGTGAAATATAAACAAAACTCTTTCGCTCCCAAAGTATATGTGCGTATGTGTGAGAGTGAGAGGGGGGAGAAAGATGAACGATTTAAAATAAATAAATGATTTAAAATAAATATATTTTAATTGTTATGTGAGAAAGTATATATAATCTTATTATAGAATATAGTGTCTTTCAAAAACGTCTTATATTTGAAACTATATCTCATGTTTAAGAAAAAAAATGCATTTTACTCTGTCTTCCTTAGCTACGTTTTCTTTCCTAATACGCTTTGTCTCCCTCTTCCACTTGTTCGTTCCTTTTTTTTTTTATTTTTGTTAGACGCTGTCTTGGTGAGAGAAATTTGTTTTCCTTATCCGCTTTGTCTCCCTCTTCCACTTTTTTTCATTTTTTTTTTTTTAGACGCTTGGCAAACACTCTGTTTCTCCCCTTGTCACAAACACACTATTTCTTTCTTTCTCTCTTTTTTCTTTCTCTCTCTCTTTCTTTCTTTCTCTCTCTCTTTATTTCTTTCTCTCTCTATCTCTTTCTCTCTTTCTTTCTTTCTCTCTCTCTCTCTTGCTCTCTCTCTCTCCTTCACGCGCGTACGCACAGATTTGACTTCATGTCAACAAACTTCAAAATTGGTAAAAGTTTATCGATTTTTACAGCTATACGCGGGTGCCTCTGAGAGAAAAAGTTAACAAAAACACAGATAGGGTCATGAACAATGTCCTCCTAAAATTGGAGCAACATGCGTGCTAATTTGTGGACGTGCATAACCCACATCACGTACACACACACACACATCCTCTCTTTTATATATATATCTATATATATATATATATATATATATACATAAGACGGGCTTCTTTCAGTTTCCGCCTACCAAATCCACTTACAAGGCTTTGGTCGGACCGAGGCTATAGTAGAAGGCAATTACCCAATGTGCCACGCAGTGGGACTGGACCCAGAACCATGTGGTCGGGAAGCAAGCTTCTTACGACAAAGCCACACCTATGCATCTATCTATCTATCTATCTATCTATCTATCTATCTATCTATCTATCTACCTATTTGTCTGCTTGTCTGTCTGTCTGTCAGACTGGCTGCTTTTCTGCCTGTTCATTTGTCCCTCCATATACACACATGCATACATGCATACATACATTTATACATACAAACATGCATACATACATACATACATACATACATACATACATACATACATGTAGGCATATATACATTCATGGATGCACACATAAATTCATACATGCACACATACATACATACATACATACATACATTCATGCTTGCATACAAGCATACATACATACATACATACATACATACATACATGCTTCTAAATTCGTTCATGTTAATTAATTTGGGTTATATTTCTTTCTCTGACTCTAACTTCTTTAGTGGAAAGATATGAAGTGATATGAACACAATAAATCCATTATGACATCAGCAGATTTATTCGTATTTTTTTGCATTAATAAAATTTGTATTTTGTTAGAAATTGAAAAAACAAACAGCGAAACCAAATAATGTTTTTAATAATTTCGATGCCAGAACTCCTGAATTTAGAGATGTCTAATGGAAAATATATTATTTACACATTTCACAATGTGAGGTAATTCATGATACGTCATCTAGCTGTCTTCTACTGACAGATAATTTATAATTTTATATCACAAAGCAACATTGCTTCTTGCTGAGAGACTAATATATTTTGCTTAAGGGGAAGAACAGAAATCAGAAAAATATTGGAGGAGACTATGATGGTGATTTTAAATAAACGAATGTACCTGATGTATGAAGACATTGCTTGATTTCTTATAATTAGAAAATAATTAGAATGCCGTGATAACAATATTAATATATATGGTGATAAATATCTATCAAAACGAAAAGTGTTGAAGTTTATTAAGGGAGTGACATCCATTGAAGCTATAGTGCATTAATGTTATATTAAATTGTTATGAGATGTTTATTCGCTATGATATATTAGGTTGTTGAAAGTTATATCCATTTACTCTTTTACTCTTTTAGTGCCTCACTTCACTGGGCTACCGCCAATCTGGACAGCACCTATATGTGTTTTTAGACTTATATGGAAACCAGTACTTTTATAATACGTATTGTATGATATCATCCTTTATTCATATATTGTCTGTACTCTGTGGCTGGTACTCTGCATTTTGCAGGGATTCCGCCTTTTTGGTGTTCTCAGTTCAGTCGTAAACGTTCAAGGTATTGAACATCCATGGTTTGTTGCTGCTTTGAGCGATGACCGAGTGACTCTAGTGGTTATTGTTGTTGCTATTGTTGCTGTTGTTTTGGTATTAGTGGTGGTGGTGTTGGTAGCGGTGTGTGTGTGTGTGTTTGTGTGTGTGAGTTTGAGCGTGGCGTCTTTGTTTAGCTGTGTGAAATCTGAGCTCTGTATCGCTGAATTGGGCGTCTATTACATTGTTATTCGTCTTGTAATATCGTCTCCTACAGTCGTAACGGTGGAAGGGGTTATGATACCATGTCTTTGTTCTTTTAGATGTTGTCCAGCTGCAAAGAAGATGGCGGTTACTTTATATTTGTTTTTGCTGTAGAGATGGTTACAGTTGTTGCTGTTTCTTACTTTTGTTGTCATCTGTTAACTTACAACCGGTAAGGTGGTGGAAAGAGATGAGAAAACTACAGTTCCAAACACGATTAACAATGCTCTAGTATGCTGTCAATAACGTCGACGCCATATTTTGTTGTTTTAATTAATGAGCAAGTTCTAGAACAGAAAAACAATTTCCGCCCCGAAGGACTAAAACAAAACGGAATTCGTTAATTTCTAAGAAGTTTGACCAAGTTAGAAACAAAACAAGATATTAACGGAAATCATTTTTAACAAGTAACGAAAGTTTACCAGCGATGCGAGGAGGCGTGTTCCACTTGTAGAAATAAAACAATAATAATAAAATGGTACTAGCAATAATAGCTATCGTTAACATAATTATTTTTATGATTATTATTGAGTGAGAAAGCAGTGCATGCCATCAAAGTGACCCTGGGGTAAAATAGTAGACGCCCAGTATACCCACCATGACTATCCATGTGATAAGGGTACACCAGGCATGTGCATCACACTCATATTTGCACGACATAGTGATCTCATATCAAGATAAACAGCGCATGATCTTGCATGTGGGTCCCAGTTAGAATTTTCTTCAGGTCGAGTAGCACATCACCATCAAAAGGTCCCTTAATAATGGTTGTTTAAGGATGTTGAACGAAACACCCATGTTTCCAAAGGTAAATGATCCAAACTCCAACGAATTACTATGATGCTCCCCCACTACTTCTGCTCGTGATCAGAGATGCACATATCGTCAGCGACTAAGGGACATCCTCAACTGGTAAAGGTCAAACGACATGCAAATCTGTGGTATTGATCACAATATTTACTATAGTTCATCTTTTCTATCAAAACAAAACAGTGTGCATAATAACACTTCCAATCAGTAAAGATCAGAAACTATTATCATTATTATTATCATTATTATTATTGTTATTATTATTATTATTATTATTATTATTATTATTATTATTATTATTATTATTATTATTAAAGGCGGCGAGCTGGCAGATTCGCTATCAGAATTTCGCCTAACGTTTCTGCCAGCTCGTCGCCTTAATAAATAAAGGTAATAATCATTAAAATGATGATAATAGTGATGGTGATGATGATGATGAGGAGGAGGTAGGTTTTTGTATCGGTCATAAGAGTATCTATGGGGAAAAATTACAATACACAAAGTAGTAGTGGTAGTAGGAGCAGCGGTAGTAGCAGAAGCAACAGAAGAAGAAGAAAAAGAAGAAGAAGAAGAAGAAGAAGAAGAAGAAGAAGAAGAAGAAGAAGAAGAAGAAGAAGAAGAAGAACAACAACAACAACAACAACAACAACAGCAACAACAGCAAGAATCTGCGTTTCAGCATAACATTCCTTATCGATACATCCGTCTCAACAGCAGATAATGCATTTCTAACAGAGTGCGGATCGAGTTTGGGCGGGGGGATAATCTCTCTATAAATCTCTCGAAATACATATATCCAGGATGTGGAACCTAGAAACCGAAAGGACCCTTGTAATGATAAATTCTTTGGGAATAGTAAACGACATGCAGCTACCCAGCAGAACATACATAGATGCATGTATACCCAGCACATATATATGCATAGAATAGAGAAAAGGGTGCTGCTGGGTATCTCACACACATTATAACACATTACGGAGATAGATTCAATACCATAAGATACTAAAATCAAAGCAAAACATTACACATATCCAAGGCGAAATAGTTGCGCTCAGTAACGCTGAGAAAGAATGCGATAAAAATTTGTCAACGGAACAATAATAATGGTAATAATTTCTACAATAGGCACAAGGCCTGAAATTTGGGGGACTGCGAAAAAGATGAAAGCAAAGTCGATCTCGGTTGAATTTGAACCCAGAACGTAGCGACGGGCGAAATTCTGCTATGCGTTTCGTCCAGCGTGTTAACAATTCTGCCAGCTCACCGCCTTTATAAAAATAAGAACAGCAATAGTAATAATAATAATAATAATAATAATAATAATAATAATAATAATAATAATAATAATAATAATAATAATAATAATAATAATAATAATAATAATAATAATAATAATAACAACAACTCTGGATTTAAAGCTGAAATGGACTGTCTGATTCTTGCTGCACAAGTTTAGCGCCTGGCTACGAACAATTCTAAAAGGAAAATAAGGAAAACAGGCCTTAGAACTAAATGCAGAATATGCAATCAGCACAATGCGACAGTTGACCATGTCATCTCTGGCTGTTTAGTCTTTGCCAAATCTGAATATGTATACAGACACGACTAAGTAGTTATATCCACTGGAAAATATTCCAACAATACATCATTAGAACTGACAATAAATGTTATAAACATGCACCAAACTAGGGGCAAGACAATGACCAGGGCACAATCATATTCCAGCTCAAACGGACAAAGAAAATAAAGCTAACCGACCAGACATAATCATGAAGAACTGAGTAGTACATTGCAGATGTGCGTGCAGTTCGTGGGAGAAATCGTCGAATCACCATCCGAGAGTTATCACGTGGTGTGCAAATTAGTTACGGTTTAGTTCAGCCCATTATCACTGAGGATTCGGGTACGAGACGTGTGTCTACCAAGTGTGTGCCAAATGAGATTTCAGCTGACCAAAAAGACACTCGGGTTTCAATTGCACAAGATCTCCCGGATTGTGGTGAGAACGATGAAAACTTTTGGAAAATTGTGCATAGGCCTCTGAACAGGTATCCCCAAACTGTTGGCAATTTGATGCAGATTCTCGGCTCAACTTTCTCTGTCATGGTCAATTCGGTGATCACACGCTACATTCGTTCCTCCAAGCACTGCTGTAAACAGAGGACCTGAGTTAGTACGTTAAAGCTTAGTGTACATAAAGAACAACATTTAAGGTCAATCTGCGCCGAACGGCTTTATGATGCGTGCTTTAGTTTCGTTACTATACCAAAAAGCCGGATATTTATTGATCAGTCAACGTAATCTAAAATGCATATTTAGTTGCGATTTTAAAACGACTTCTGTAAAGTATTTGTTATGGTCATTGTATTGTGAAAGGGGAGAATCTGGAGCCAGGATGTTCGATCGGATATACAGGAGTTGTGTAAAGCATATACGAGGAAGTAATGGTTTATTTACGTAGGACAGCTAATCAAAGTTACATCAACCGTACATTGAGATAATTAGATGCATGCAGCAGCGTTGTCTATTAAAGAAAAGTATTTCAGAAAATCAATACAGTTACGGTTTCTAAATAATGTATAGATAGAGGCAAAAGTGATGTCAAAAGACGAATGGCAGATTATACGAATGAAAATAGACTGATTCGACATTCCAACGAGCGAAAGTTTTGCGGATTTCAGAATATTTCTAACCCTGCGCGCGTAGATGTACCAGGGTCATTCTAGCCGCTCGTTTCTGTCAGTTTTTGCAACATTACTGGAAAACGGCAAAACAGATTTTCACTAAATTTAGCAGAAATACTCCGTGAATTAGTGGCTCGAACTCAATAAATTCTTGTTTGATTGTCTTCAACACTGGTGGACTGATGAATCGAAACGTGTTTTTTTTTTATTCTTTGTCACATTTGCATAAACGATCAGCAGGGGAAATAACTCTTGATGTCTTTTTGTTGAAATATGGATTTGTCTGAGAATATAATTATTAAACTAAATTCTATTTTATCCTTGTATGCGCTAAAAAAAGAAATAGCGGACCAATGAGCTCCGTCCGTTGAAATCAGACTATCGAGTGAATTATTTCTCAAACGTGAACCTTCGGGAACAAAAAGTTCGCACGCACCTACTGGAAGCATTCAATCAGCCAAACAACGTAAGTTCGATCACAACTCTTGTTCATGGATGAGGTTCTTTACTTGTTATATCTCCACTATTTCTTTTTGTTGACATACTATCCTCTGTTATACACTTGCTATGACTTCTGTCTAGTTGATTTTAGTTTTCAGAGAAGGCATTTTCATGAATGCACACAATCTTTCAACTATGTAATTCTCTAATAATGCTACTAATGCAAGTTTCTCCACATCTTTCAAAACCTCATTAATATACTACATAGTTCATTAAACATATGCTCATATTGTTCAATATAACAGTTGGGTAACATTCAAATATTTTTATCTAGTGTGAGTAAATTCCCAGCCAGTACTGAAGTTTCGGTTGTCTGAAAACATGCCCGAAGATTAGAATTATTTCAATTTGCAACAGGATTTTGTCTCGAAGGTATTAAGTTTTTTGCAAATAAATAGATAATACTGCAATGTTCAGATATTCTACAGTTACCGCATTCAATTATTCAATATTTAGTTAAATAATTAGGAAATATTTTATCCACATTTTATTCATTTATAACTTAATCCTTCTGTGATTGCTTGTTCAACCTCATATTAGCCTTACTCCAGTAGACTTGTAAGCAGAGATAATCCATCAGTGAGTGTCTATACATTTTATCCAGAAATAGTGCATTTAAGACTACATTATTCAATATAACATGCCTTTTTATGTTTTGGAGGGAGGTCTTTTTTCTATTGTTGCGGGGGGGGGGGTCTGTTTTGCTTTTATTTGTCGTTAGGTTATGACTCGAGATGCCTTTCATCATAGATCTATACGTTCTGTTTCTCATGGGATTAACCCACAAACATCGATAGCCACCGTCAATCGTACAAACGCAGCATAATGTAGTCACAGCTTATGATATAAGACAATTATCTGTAAAAGGTAGAATTGTCAGGGCTGGTCTGGTCTGATTCGTTCTCGCCAGTTGTACTGTAGAAGACATTTGAGTTTCACGTTGTTCAGAGTTAACAGCGGACAACACAACAATAGCGCAATATCATCGACAGTAACACTCTCTACAACCTGCGCATTGAGTGAGTAACATCAAAGTCTTAAGAATATCAACGTTTATGTTTTAAAATATGTGTCGCAATGTGTAAACAAGTTTTCCTAATGAAAAACAAATTTAACTTATTTAAACTAAAAGACAAATAGAAAATTACTGTGGAATCAGGTGACATTTTATTGAAGAAATTCATAAACAAGATATGTTTGACGCTTTGATATTGGAATATCTAGTTCATAAAATGGAAACAAAATTATTTGAAAAAAAATGTTAACAATAAAAATGTAGCCATGTCATTTTTAAATATTGTAAATATTTAGATAAACTTCAATTGAGATGTTCCGTTTTGTACATTACGTAAACATTTGGGAGTGAAATATATATATAGAATAGAAGAGAAGAACACTCTAGGAGAAGGAGGGAGGTTAGGCGAGGAAACTGAGGAGAGCAAATTAATAGGAGCAAATTGAGTGGGGAGCAGGGGTTCTGCAATCGCACAGATATCTGAGTCCAGAAAGTTTAGCTGATACGAGTTGAATTAACATATTTTTAAAAATTTTATGTTGTGTTTTTTCAAATGTCTAGCTGTATGGGACAGATTAACGTGAACAAGTATATACCATCCAGTATTAATTATATATATATATATATATATATATATATATATATATATATATATATATATATATATATATATATATATATATATATATATATATATATATATATATATATATATATATATGCATATATCTATATATATATATATACATATCTATATCTATATATATATATATTTATATATATATATATAGAGAGAGAGAGAGAGAGAGAAAGAGAGAGAGAGAGACAGAGAGACAGAGAGAAGGAGAGAAAGAGAGAGGGAGAGAGAAAGTGAGAGCTTTAACGTAATTCAGCTAACTGAATTCATAGTTGCAAATTTAATGTTCTAGCGGTTTCCCGTCAACAGTAAGACGAGGTTAATATGTGTCATTGAGTAGGAAATATATTTATTAAAATTAACGCTAATATTACTTGAGTAGAAGATTCAATCTCACGAAAATTAAATATATTTGAAGTCGTCATGATTTCAACATTTCCATCATCCTCATCAACATGATCATCACAATCATCTTCCTCATCATCATCACCATCATCATCATCCTCATCACCATCAACATCATCATTATCGTCATCATCAACTTCATCATCATAATCACTATCATCATCATTATTCTCACCAGCATCATCATCATCACCATCATCAACATCATCATCATCATCATCATCATCATCTTCATCATCCTCTTCTTTGATTCTCTAGTCAGAGACTTTGCAATAATTTTCATTCTATAGAAGAAGAAAATATCTGTAGGCCCTATATTATACTTAGATAGTCCCCTATTGGTAGCAACCCCTATTGGTAACAACTTGCAGCTTCACACCTTCATCTTCTGCTGAGCAACAAATAATATTTATACATGATAATTCCCAAAGACCAGGATAAAATCGGAAGATACATACGAGGGAAAGATAGAACCGTGAAGAAGAAGAAGAAGAAGAAGAAGAAGAAGAAGAAGAAGAAGAAGAAGAAGAAGAAGAAGAAGAAGAAGAAGAAAAATAAGTAGTAGAAGAAGAAGAAGACGAAGAAGAAGAAGAAGAAGAAGAAGAAGAAGAAGAAGAAGAAGAAGAAGAAGAAGAAGGAGAAGAAGAAGAAGAAGAAGAAGAAGAAGAAGAAGAAGAAGAAGAAGAAGAACAAGAACAAGAACGATAACAGAAGCAAGAACAATAAGCAGAACAACAAAAACAACAACAACGAAACAACTACAACATCGTATTTATATTGAATTTTTTTTTTTTTCCTATCGTTGTGGGTTTTAATTTAATTTGGGTGATATTGTGAATCTTTCATTGTGAAGCTAACAGTTTTCCAAAATTAAATATTCTCGATTCATATAAATCAGAAGCTTAATCTGTTACACAAGACCTGTTACGCAAGGTCTTAAGTTTAACAATATAATTAACTTCAGGTAAATTATGGGACATCTTCATTGACTTATACTGTGATATTTTACTCTCTTTAATAATGTCATTTCTTTTGATATACTTATCCCTTTAATCTATAATTATGCTAACATAATAATTTACGCTTATTTGTAAGATACTTAACACTAACATTAATCGAATATTTTGATATACCTGTTCCTGTATTTTCACATTTACTCTTACTTATTTTTTTACCTTGATAATTGCCCGCACTTAATAATTATGAATATATTTTCATACTAACCAAATGGAAAGTCATTGAGGAGGGATGAGTATGTAGAAAATAAGTTGCCCCAGCAATCGTATACTTCAAACCATCTTCGTGTTTTGTGTGTGTGTATATATACATAGGTAATTACGATGTTATTCAACATATATGCCCCTCTCAGATTCGTACACTTTTGCAGCAGTCCTTCAGTTTTTCTAAGTCATGTGAAAGAACTCGGAATTTTGGGCCTCCAGCTAGACCTACAGAGTAGGGTGTACAGAAAAGTTTCTGGCTTTGGGTATACAGGAGGATCGCTTAATTATAATTTTATCCAAAATATTCCCCTTCCAAACAGGGTGTTTCACGACACTCTTAAAGCCTGGAATTTTTCAGTACCCCGTCCCTGCTTATGTATATGTTTAAATGTATGTGGGATGTATCAACGCTTTCTCATTGCCTTTATATCGAAGAATTATCCGTAGTTTATATTTATTTTTTCATTCTTTTCCAGCTTCCCTTTTTCTGTAAGAAATTGGGCTCTGACTGATCCAATATATAATGGGATATTGGTGTCATTTACATTCATACGTTTCATTGATTGCGTCGTTCCTCCAAAAACTCATCTCCACTCGATGCCATGGATGTCACTGATTTGGAGATCCTCATCAGCTTTTGATAGGTTTCATTTTTACTTTGTTTTTATTTAATTAATCCTCCCAGACGCACATAGAGATTCTATGTGGGCAAGTACCGTATATATAATAATGCTGAACAGTCTTTGGCTTTTTACGTAACTGGTGCCAATTTCCGCGAGAGTAGAAGTCATAGAGATTTGCAAAAGTATTGATTGGCCTTTGAGAAACAGATAATGTAAAGAGAAGTGAGAGGAGAATCAATTTTGGTGAAGAGGGAGAGAAAAGTATGCTTAAAGTGTGAGGTACTATTGCAGTTGGAATTCAAAGCAGAATGGGGAATAATTGTTGCAAAGGAATGTATACTGTTGTGCGCGAGCGAGCGTGTTTACTGTATGAAAGTTTATAGGTGCATGTGGGCGTACGTACTTGAAAATTTTCAAAGGGCGGAGAGCAAGTAAAATAAGACAAAAAGGGTAAAAACGGTAAGGAATAAATATATATATAAGATCAAGAAAGGATAAAATAATTCCATTGCAATACCAATACAAAAACTACAGATAATAGGCAAGCAGCAAATAACATGTTAAACGAAAATACAACGCAAACCAGGTCCACAGCAATAATACCAACTGCAGTCGAGCAAAATATTATTATCAACTAAAAGACAAAAGCATCAAAATATATGACGTTATACAACGACTCAGTTATTACACACAAAAACTACGCCTCACCCACTAACAACAAACCAACAGGAAAATCACAGTTTTCAAGCAACAAAAGAAATACACGAACTACAGAAATCAAAACACGCCGAAAGAATACGTGGTTTCCAAAAGACGATCAACAAAGCACTATAGAATATTATATGCAAAAACCACACATACACATACACACACGTGTGTGTGTGTGTGTGTGTGTGTGTGTGTGTGTGTGAGTGTGTGTCTGTGTGTGTGTATCTGTGTGAGCGTATGCGTGTCTGTGTGCGCATGTCTGTATTTGAGCAAAGATAAGCATAACGCGAAGTAAATGATTTTAGTGTTGCAGGGTGTATTCAAGGTTATTGAACAGATTGTTTTGCTATATCGAGAGAAAAGGGCTTTTAACGTTTTCTTTTGAATAATACAGAACTGATTTAGATTTTATTGAACGAGGGATTTACGGAAATAGGGAAACAGTATAATTATATTGTCAGATTGGCTTTTTTATGTCTTTTTTTTGTTTGGGTTTGATATATTTGGGTTTTCATTCAAAAATTGCTTTGTCATGAATTCCAGTATATCTAGGTTAATTTAACTCCAGGTGCAGCCAAGACATTTCTTTGTTTCCTCACACTTTTTAGAAGAAATATGATGTGTACACAGATAATCACTTACACACCCACACACACATAGACACAAACAAATGTATGTATGTACGATTTTTCTTTAAGTTTTATTTAAATTTTTCCTGAGAGTGTTCAAGCCCATCACTAAAATAGCGGCAAGACTTTATGAGTTAGGAGAGTTCCTGATGTTTGTAAATGTATGGTCGAAATGGTGTGTTGGTTGAACTGTCGATGCATACACCCAAGTATGTTCATCTATTAACATAAGAGTCACAGATAGAAGATTTTTGTAATGGCTTACAAATCTTCACTCTGCCATTAATAAATTGGAGGTGGGGAATTCGGGTAGGTTTTGTGCAAATTTGTAAAAATCATTTAAGGTTTAGGTAGTTGTAATCCAGCATCCATTTTAGTATAATTATTTCCTTGTGTATACATTGGCATGCGTGGACAGAGTCGCTTATAAGTGGGTGGACGTGCTGAGAAACGTTGGTATGTCAAGAAACAAGCTTTGTGTGTGAGTGTTGTGAAGGTGTAGCGTGGTGGACGCATGACTGAAACATGGTTAACAGGGGAGTGTCTACACCTTAGTAGGATGCATAGGACCAGTGTAGGAGAGGGAATAATAGACATGGTGTTGGGGACATAGTTACGAGGGGCGTATAAACATTCAAGACTGGCTACGGTATCTTCGCGGTTGGTTTTAGTACAGATTCTGTATACCAACTCTCATTCACAATGCTTTTGGTGATTCCAAAGCATTGTAGAAGGAAGTACCATCAGGCGGTGAGCAGCATGAATGAACACAAATCCTTGTAGCTGCTTGGTGTATCTTTTAGCCATACACGGCACCTTATGAAGTATATTTGGTTGTTATTCCTAGCATTAGGTGAGAGCATGTAAGTGCACACCTATTCGCTGTCCTTTTTTCTACGACTATAAAAATGAATAGTGATGTAAAACAGATATCCTGCAAGATATAATATATTCTGTGACATCGAAGCAAATGAATAATTTGGCAAATCATAGAACGTATATCGTTAGACATGTAATGTAATAAAATGTGTAGGTTATTCATCCTTAGGACATCATTATATATTAGCTTTACTGGTGTTACGTTTTGAAATCATATCAGTCTAGAACGCTAATAATAGTTTGCCATCGCTGTTCAGCAGTTTCATTATATAAGATAGGTAGAACCATTTACAAATTGGTTACTGCATTCGGCCATAGGGATTTCTTGCTAATTATCATGACAGAAATAGATGAATTTCAATTTGTGGCATATGTACGTCCTAAGGATAACATCGCATTAACACAAGCCAATGAAGTTAATTCTACGGGGCGGTTGGACTGGCAAAAAAACGCAGCTGCCAATTACCTGTCACAGCACATTAGCTTCTTAAAAAAACAGGAGGAGCACACGGGAAAATGTAATTCTGCTACACTGTTTGAAGATAGAACTGGACGTTTCTAAATGGAATGTTTCATCCAAAAGGTGTCTTGAATTGAATTTATTAAGGCTTTTAAAAGGCAATCACAATATAAGGTCATTATAACACACTCTTAATACGAATACGTTTCGTCTGTCTTCACGTTCTGTATTCAAATTCCTTGGAGGTCGACTTTGCTTTTCATCCTTCCAGGATCGATAAAATATCGGTTTAACACTGGGGCCGGTATAATCGACTTATCCCCTGTCTAAATCTTGCTCCACTTGTGCCGAAAATTGAAAATCAATATTATTATTACTGCTATATAGCAGAATGTCCTCCTTCATGGTGCAGATTTATGATCAAAATCACTTTAACCGTGGCCATCCCACTTTCTTCAACAGTACAATAAGAATTCATCATTCGATATTTTCTTTTGTAAAGGTACTGTAATATAAGTTTGAGAGATGTTTTAACTGCTGCTATTGGCGGGTCAGGGATCACGTAGAGTATCCATTAGCGGAAGGTTCACGTGATCATTTGAAAAAGAGTTCAGCTTAACTCGGATCCAATCAAATTCATTCCAAATGAAATTAAACTTTAATTCTAAGCTGTCATCAATGTGAAATTCCCTGTGTGTTTTAGATGCAGTCACAAGGCTAAAGAATGCCGGAAAGTAATCAATCGATGATAATGCCCCAGTACTTGACAGAGCTTCTCGTTACTGTCACCTGAAAAGATGAAAGTCAAAGTCCACTTCAATTGATGTGAGAAAGCGGAGATATTGGCAAAGCGCATGTTCAAAATTTCAATTTCCAAGTATATGATGCATACCGAATCTGTTGCAAATGGACAGGTAAATACATAACAACAAAAGAAACAAGACAAAACTGAAGTTCACCCATTCATTCATTCATTCACCCACTCTCTCATACACAAAACCAATAATACATGCATACGCGCAGGAGTGGCTGTGTGGTAAGTAGCTTGCTCACTAACTACATATATATATATATATATATATATATATACATATATATATATATATATATATATATATATATATATATATATATATATATATATACATATACATACATATACATACATATATATATATATATATATATATATACACACACACACACACACACACACACACACACACACACATATATATATATATATATATATATATATATATATATATACATATATATATATACATATACATACATATATATATATTTATATATATATACATATATATATATATATATATATATATATATATATATATATACATTTAGCTCTCCTGAAAAAAGAATTTCTAACTTCCGGTCAGCCATTGTTATGATCAGCCATTATTATGATTGACCGTTGACTGGACACTATTCAATTTTTTTTCTCCGTGTTTTTCTCCTTGTCTCCGTATTCTTTCTGTTGAAGACCGTAGCTCGAAACGTCAAAGACTTTCCGTATTCCCGAGCGTCATACTAATACATCCTTTTGTTATTTACACCACCTGTCCTCGTCTGTTGTTGTTTTTTCGTATATTCTCCCATATATATATATATATTCATATACATATATACGCACAACTACGTACAACTCTAGTCTATTTGGGAATATTGTTTATGTTGGCAATCTCTATATAAAGCAGTATATTTTA